>NC_135243.1:17132243-17163919 GCF_947623445.1 Clavelina lepadiformis | reverse complement strand
AACTGCTCTTCGATTAAACGGATTTTTGAACGGTGAACGACGCTAGGCGCTTGCGCCTGCTCGTTTGAGGGTTGTGCAGCTATTGCAGTACCTGCTGCTTCGGCCCATCTCCCACCCTGGTGGGATACTCTTGTTTGTATTAAAGTAGTCTGAGGAAAAGAAGAAGAGGAGGAGAAGGAGGGGAAAAAAAAAAAAAAAAAAAAGAAGACGATGGGCGGATGGATTGATCGATGTCAAACGATCGATTAATGTCTATGGGATAAATGTTGTACACCTGCGTCACGGGTAAAATGAGAAATTGACTGTCGGCCCTGTGTGACAGCAGGAATGGTTTGATAAAATGGATAAATCCCCGATTTATCTTGTGAAAGTTTCTTCAAGTCAACTGTGCTGCTGCTGCTGTTACTACATTTGTTGTGAGTACTAATGAAAGCGATCGTTTTAGGGTATTTCCCAGTTTGATAGCAAAAAGCTGAAAAATGCAAGAAATGGCCTCCACGGGATAGACACAAAATATCTCCACTGTCACGGTCCAATAACCATCAAGCAGCAAATCATGTGACTGGGCGGCGGCCAGAAGATTGTCGTCTGTCTGCTGGCTGGTTGAGTTCGTCAGTTTGGCGTCTTGTGGCGGGCGATATAGGAACGTTTGGAGGTCGAGGAGGATTTTGAGAAGAATAAAAAGAGTCCGGGAAGATTTAGAGGTATCGCTTCTCGGCTCTCAAGAGCTAAGATCAAGTGTAGTATCTGTTCTTCTCAGTTTAATCCCTGGGACGCAGTTCATTGAACTGCTCTTCGATTAAACGGATTTTTGAACGGTGAACGACGCTAGGCGCTTGCGCCTGCTCGTTTGAGGGTTGTGCAGCTATTGCAGTACCTGCTGCTTCGGCCCATCTCCCACCCTGGTGGGATACTCTTGTTTGTATTAAAGTAGTCTGAGGAAAAGAAGAAGAGGAGGAGAAGGAGGGGAAAAAAAAAAAAAAAAAAAAGAAGACGATGGGCGGATGGATTGATCGATGTCAAACGATCGATTAATGTCTATGGGATAAATGTTGTACACCTGCGTCACGGGTAAAATGAGAAATTGACTGTCGGCCCTGTGTGACAGCAGGAATGGTTTGATAAAATGGATAAATCCCCGATTTATCTTGTGAAAGTTTCTTCAAGTCAACTGTGCTGCTGCTGCTGTTACTACATTTGTTGTGAGTACTAATGAAAGCGATCGTTTTAGGGTATTTCCCAGTTTGATAGCAAAAAGCTGAAAAATGCAAGAAATGGCCTCCACGGGATAGACACAAAATATCTCCACTGTCACGGTCCAATAACCATCAAGCAGCAAATCATGTGACTGGGCGGCGGCCAGAAGATTGTCGTCTGTCTGCTGGCTGGTTGAGTTCGTCAGTTTGGCGTCTTGTGGCGGGCGATATAGGAACGTTTGGAGGTCGAGGAGGATTTTGAGAA
Source organism: Clavelina lepadiformis (assembly GCF_947623445.1). Taxonomy (NCBI): domain Eukaryota; kingdom Metazoa; phylum Chordata; class Ascidiacea; order Aplousobranchia; family Clavelinidae; genus Clavelina; species Clavelina lepadiformis. The sequence goes on along the minus strand of NC_135243.1, from coordinate 17,162,458 downwards.
GAATAAAAAGAGTCCGGGAAGATTTAGAGGTATCGCTTCTCGGCTCTCAAGAGCTAAGATCAAGTGTAGTATCTGTTCTTCTCAGTTTAATCCCTGGGACGCAGTTCATTGAACTGCTCTTCGATTAAACGGATTTTTGAACGGTGAACGACGCTAGGCGCTTGCGCCTGCTCGTTTGAGGGTTGTGCAGCTATTGCAGTACCTGCTGCTTCGGCCCATCTCCCACCCTGGTGGGATACTCTTGTTTGTATTAAAGTAGTCTGAGGAAAAGAAGAAGAGGAGGAGAAGGAGGGGAAAAAAAAAAAAAAAAAAAAGAAGACGATGGGCGGATGGATTGATCGATGTCAAACGATCGATTAATGTCTATGGGATAAATGTTGTACACCTGCGTCACGGGTAAAATGAGAAATTGACTGTCGGCCCTGTGTGACAGCAGGAATGGTTTGATAAAATGGATAAATCCCCGATTTATCTTGTGAAAGTTTCTTCAAGTCAACTGTGCTGCTGCTGCTGTTACTACATTTGTTGTGAGTACTAATGAAAGCGATCGTTTTAGGGTATTTCCCAGTTTGATAGCAAAAAGCTGAAAAATGCAAGAAATGGCCTCCACGGGATAGACACAAAATATCTCCACTGTCACGGTCCAATAACCATCAAGCAGCAAATCATGTGACTGGGCGGCGGCCAGAAGATTGTCGTCTGTCTGCTGGCTGGTTGAGTTCGTCAGTTTGGCGTCTTGTGGCGGGCGATATAGGAACGTTTGGAGGTCGAGGAGGATTTTGAGAAGAATAAAAAGAGTCCGGGAAGATTTAGAGGTATCGCTTCTCGGCTCTCAAGAGCTAAGATCAAGTGTAGTATCTGTTCTTCTCAGTTTAATCCCTGGGACGCAGTTCATTGAACTGCTCTTCGATTAAACGGATTTTTGAACGGTGAACGACGCTAGGCGCTTGCGCCTGCTCGTTTGAGGGTTGTGCAGCTATTGCAGTACCTGCTGCTTCGGCCCATCTCCCACCCTGGTGGGATACTCTTGTTTGTATTAAAGTAGTCTGAGGAAAAGAAGAAGAGGAGGAGAAGGAGGGGAAAAAAAAAAAAAAAAAAAAGAAGACGATGGGCGGATGGATTGATCGATGTCAAACGATCGATTAATGTCTATGGGATAAATGTTGTACACCTGCGTCACGGGTAAAATGAGAAATTGACTGTCGGCCCTGTGTGACAGCAGGAATGGTTTGATAAAATGGATAAATCCCCGATTTATCTTGTGAAAGTTTCTTCAAGTCAACTGTGCTGCTGCTGCTGTTACTACATTTGTTGTGAGTACTAATGAAAGCGATCGTTTTAGGGTATTTCCCAGTTTGATAGCAAAAAGCTGAAAAATGCAAGAAATGGCCTCCACGGGATAGACACAAAATATCTCCACTGTCACGGTCCAATAACCATCAAGCAGCAAATCATGTGACTGGGCGGCGGCCAGAAGATTGTCGTCTGTCTGCTGGCTGGTTGAGTTCGTCAGTTTGGCGTCTTGTGGCGGGCGATATAGGAACGTTTGGAGGTCGAGGAGGATTTTGAGAAGAATAAAAAGAGTCCGGGAAGATTTAGAGGTATCGCTTCTCGGCTCTCAAGAGCTAAGATCAAGTGTAGTATCTGTTCTTCTCAGTTTAATCCCTGGGACGCAGTTCATTGAACTGCTCTTCGATTAAACGGATTTTTGAACGGTGAACGACGCTAGGCGCTTGCGCCTGCTCGTTTGAGGGTTGTGCAGCTATTGCAGTACCTGCTGCTTCGGCCCATCTCCCACCCTGGTGGGATACTCTTGTTTGTATTAAAGTAGTCTGAGGAAAAGAAGAAGAGGAGGAGAAGGAGGGGAAAAAAAAAAAAAAAAAAAAGAAGACGATGGGCGGATGGATTGATCGATGTCAAACGATCGATTAATGTCTATGGGATAAATGTTGTACACCTGCGTCACGGGTAAAATGAGAAATTGACTGTCGGCCCTGTGTGACAGCAGGAATGGTTTGATAAAATGGATAAATCCCCGATTTATCTTGTGAAAGTTTCTTCAAGTCAACTGTGCTGCTGCTGCTGTTACTACATTTGTTGTGAGTACTAATGAAAGCGATCGTTTTAGGGTATTTCCCAGTTTGATAGCAAAAAGCTGAAAAATGCAAGAAATGGCCTCCACGGGATAGACACAAAATATCTCCACTGTCACGGTCCAATAACCATCAAGCAGCAAATCATGTGACTGGGCGGCGGCCAGAAGATTGTCGTCTGTCTGCTGGCTGGTTGAGTTCGTCAGTTTGGCGTCTTGTGGCGGGCGATATAGGAACGTTTGGAGGTCGAGGAGGATTTTGAGAAGAATAAAAAGAGTCCGGGAAGATTTAGAGGTATCGCTTCTCGGCTCTCAAGAGCTAAGATCAAGTGTAGTATCTGTTCTTCTCAGTTTAATCCCTGGGACGCAGTTCATTGAACTGCTCTTCGATTAAACGGATTTTTGAACGGTGAACGACGCTAGGCGCTTGCGCCTGCTCGTTTGAGGGTTGTGCAGCTATTGCAGTACCTGCTGCTTCGGCCCATCTCCCACCCTGGTGGGATACTCTTGTTTGTATTAAAGTAGTCTGAGGAAAAGAAGAAGAGGAGGAGAAGGAGGGGAAAAAAAAAAAAAAAAAAAAGAAGACGATGGGCGGATGGATTGATCGATGTCAAACGATCGATTAATGTCTATGGGATAAATGTTGTACACCTGCGTCACGGGTAAAATGAGAAATTGACTGTCGGCCCTGTGTGACAGCAGGAATGGTTTGATAAAATGGATAAATCCCCGATTTATCTTGTGAAAGTTTCTTCAAGTCAACTGTGCTGCTGCTGCTGTTACTACATTTGTTGTGAGTACTAATGAAAGCGATCGTTTTAGGGTATTTCCCAGTTTGATAGCAAAAAGCTGAAAAATGCAAGAAATGGCCTCCACGGGATAGACACAAAATATCTCCACTGTCACGGTCCAATAACCATCAAGCAGCAAATCATGTGACTGGGCGGCGGCCAGAAGATTGTCGTCTGTCTGCTGGCTGGTTGAGTTCGTCAGTTTGGCGTCTTGTGGCGGGCGATATAGGAACGTTTGGAGGTCGAGGAGGATTTTGAGAAGAATAAAAAGAGTCCGGGAAGATTTAGAGGTATCGCTTCTCGGCTCTCAAGAGCTAAGATCAAGTGTAGTATCTGTTCTTCTCAGTTTAATCCCTGGGACGCAGTTCATTGAACTGCTCTTCGATTAAACGGATTTTTGAACGGTGAACGACGCTAGGCGCTTGCGCCTGCTCGTTTGAGGGTTGTGCAGCTATTGCAGTACCTGCTGCTTCGGCCCATCTCCCACCCTGGTGGGATACTCTTGTTTGTATTAAAGTAGTCTGAGGAAAAGAAGAAGAGGAGGAGAAGGAGGGGAAAAAAAAAAAAAAAAAAAAGAAGACGATGGGCGGATGGATTGATCGATGTCAAACGATCGATTAATGTCTATGGGATAAATGTTGTACACCTGCGTCACGGGTAAAATGAGAAATTGACTGTCGGCCCTGTGTGACAGCAGGAATGGTTTGATAAAATGGATAAATCCCCGATTTATCTTGTGAAAGTTTCTTCAAGTCAACTGTGCTGCTGCTGCTGTTACTACATTTGTTGTGAGTACTAATGAAAGCGATCGTTTTAGGGTATTTCCCAGTTTGATAGCAAAAAGCTGAAAAATGCAAGAAATGGCCTCCACGGGATAGACACAAAATATCTCCACTGTCACGGTCCAATAACCATCAAGCAGCAAATCATGTGACTGGGCGGCGGCCAGAAGATTGTCGTCTGTCTGCTGGCTGGTTGAGTTCGTCAGTTTGGCGTCTTGTGGCGGGCGATATAGGAACGTTTGGAGGTCGAGGAGGATTTTGAGAAGAATAAAAAGAGTCCGGGAAGATTTAGAGGTATCGCTTCTCGGCTCTCAAGAGCTAAGATCAAGTGTAGTATCTGTTCTTCTCAGTTTAATCCCTGGGACGCAGTTCATTGAACTGCTCTTCGATTAAACGGATTTTTGAACGGTGAACGACGCTAGGCGCTTGCGCCTGCTCGTTTGAGGGTTGTGCAGCTATTGCAGTACCTGCTGCTTCGGCCCATCTCCCACCCTGGTGGGATACTCTTGTTTGTATTAAAGTAGTCTGAGGAAAAGAAGAAGAGGAGGAGAAGGAGGGGAAAAAAAAAAAAAAAAAAAAGAAGACGATGGGCGGATGGATTGATCGATGTCAAACGATCGATTAATGTCTATGGGATAAATGTTGTACACCTGCGTCACGGGTAAAATGAGAAATTGACTGTCGGCCCTGTGTGACAGCAGGAATGGTTTGATAAAATGGATAAATCCCCGATTTATCTTGTGAAAGTTTCTTCAAGTCAACTGTGCTGCTGCTGCTGTTACTACATTTGTTGTGAGTACTAATGAAAGCGATCGTTTTAGGGTATTTCCCAGTTTGATAGCAAAAAGCTGAAAAATGCAAGAAATGGCCTCCACGGGATAGACACAAAATATCTCCACTGTCACGGTCCAATAACCATCAAGCAGCAAATCATGTGACTGGGCGGCGGCCAGAAGATTGTCGTCTGTCTGCTGGCTGGTTGAGTTCGTCAGTTTGGCGTCTTGTGGCGGGCGATATAGGAACGTTTGGAGGTCGAGGAGGATTTTGAGAAGAATAAAAAGAGTCCGGGAAGATTTAGAGGTATCGCTTCTCGGCTCTCAAGAGCTAAGATCAAGTGTAGTATCTGTTCTTCTCAGTTTAATCCCTGGGACGCAGTTCATTGAACTGCTCTTCGATTAAACGGATTTTTGAACGGTGAACGACGCTAGGCGCTTGCGCCTGCTCGTTTGAGGGTTGTGCAGCTATTGCAGTACCTGCTGCTTCGGCCCATCTCCCACCCTGGTGGGATACTCTTGTTTGTATTAAAGTAGTCTGAGGAAAAGAAGAAGAGGAGGAGAAGGAGGGGAAAAAAAAAAAAAAAAAAAAGAAGACGATGGGCGGATGGATTGATCGATGTCAAACGATCGATTAATGTCTATGGGATAAATGTTGTACACCTGCGTCACGGGTAAAATGAGAAATTGACTGTCGGCCCTGTGTGACAGCAGGAATGGTTTGATAAAATGGATAAATCCCCGATTTATCTTGTGAAAGTTTCTTCAAGTCAACTGTGCTGCTGCTGCTGTTACTACATTTGTTGTGAGTACTAATGAAAGCGATCGTTTTAGGGTATTTCCCAGTTTGATAGCAAAAAGCTGAAAAATGCAAGAAATGGCCTCCACGGGATAGACACAAAATATCTCCACTGTCACGGTCCAATAACCATCAAGCAGCAAATCATGTGACTGGGCGGCGGCCAGAAGATTGTCGTCTGTCTGCTGGCTGGTTGAGTTCGTCAGTTTGGCGTCTTGTGGCGGGCGATATAGGAACGTTTGGAGGTCGAGGAGGATTTTGAGAAGAATAAAAAGAGTCCGGGAAGATTTAGAGGTATCGCTTCTCGGCTCTCAAGAGCTAAGATCAAGTGTAGTATCTGTTCTTCTCAGTTTAATCCCTGGGACGCAGTTCATTGAACTGCTCTTCGATTAAACGGATTTTTGAACGGTGAACGACGCTAGGCGCTTGCGCCTGCTCGTTTGAGGGTTGTGCAGCTATTGCAGTACCTGCTGCTTCGGCCCATCTCCCACCCTGGTGGGATACTCTTGTTTGTATTAAAGTAGTCTGAGGAAAAGAAGAAGAGGAGGAGAAGGAGGGGAAAAAAAAAAAAAAAAAAAAGAAGACGATGGGCGGATGGATTGATCGATGTCAAACGATCGATTAATGTCTATGGGATAAATGTTGTACACCTGCGTCACGGGTAAAATGAGAAATTGACTGTCGGCCCTGTGTGACAGCAGGAATGGTTTGATAAAATGGATAAATCCCCGATTTATCTTGTGAAAGTTTCTTCAAGTCAACTGTGCTGCTGCTGCTGTTACTACATTTGTTGTGAGTACTAATGAAAGCGATCGTTTTAGGGTATTTCCCAGTTTGATAGCAAAAAGCTGAAAAATGCAAGAAATGGCCTCCACGGGATAGACACAAAATATCTCCACTGTCACGGTCCAATAACCATCAAGCAGCAAATCATGTGACTGGGCGGCGGCCAGAAGATTGTCGTCTGTCTGCTGGCTGGTTGAGTTCGTCAGTTTGGCGTCTTGTGGCGGGCGATATAGGAACGTTTGGAGGTCGAGGAGGATTTTGAGAAGAATAAAAAGAGTCCGGGAAGATTTAGAGGTATCGCTTCTCGGCTCTCAAGAGCTAAGATCAAGTGTAGTATCTGTTCTTCTCAGTTTAATCCCTGGGACGCAGTTCATTGAACTGCTCTTCGATTAAACGGATTTTTGAACGGTGAACGACGCTAGGCGCTTGCGCCTGCTCGTTTGAGGGTTGTGCAGCTATTGCAGTACCTGCTGCTTCGGCCCATCTCCCACCCTGGTGGGATACTCTTGTTTGTATTAAAGTAGTCTGAGGAAAAGAAGAAGAGGAGGAGAAGGAGGGGAAAAAAAAAAAAAAAAAAAAGAAGACGATGGGCGGATGGATTGATCGATGTCAAACGATCGATTAATGTCTATGGGATAAATGTTGTACACCTGCGTCACGGGTAAAATGAGAAATTGACTGTCGGCCCTGTGTGACAGCAGGAATGGTTTGATAAAATGGATAAATCCCCGATTTATCTTGTGAAAGTTTCTTCAAGTCAACTGTGCTGCTGCTGCTGTTACTACATTTGTTGTGAGTACTAATGAAAGCGATCGTTTTAGGGTATTTCCCAGTTTGATAGCAAAAAGCTGAAAAATGCAAGAAATGGCCTCCACGGGATAGACACAAAATATCTCCACTGTCACGGTCCAATAACCATCAAGCAGCAAATCATGTGACTGGGCGGCGGCCAGAAGATTGTCGTCTGTCTGCTGGCTGGTTGAGTTCGTCAGTTTGGCGTCTTGTGGCGGGCGATATAGGAACGTTTGGAGGTCGAGGAGGATTTTGAGAAGAATAAAAAGAGTCCGGGAAGATTTAGAGGTATCGCTTCTCGGCTCTCAAGAGCTAAGATCAAGTGTAGTGGTCCATCAGTTTACTGATGTAGAAAGGGTCTCGGTTGATGCCGCCGAGTTTGGTTCCCTTTCCCGAACATACCACCTTCCACCTTTCACCGGGGTTTCGGCTTGCCCCTGCTCGTAACACTTGTGAGCAAACGAGAAGTCATTAAGGTTAGGAAATCCCTTGTCTATCGGAAGATAGGCAGAGGAGACCCCTAGCTCTCTTATACCCCAAATCCTCCACTTGGCAGGGGGGGGGAAGGCGAACGCCGACCTCATCACTGCTCAATGAAAAAAAAAAAAAAAAAAGTGTAGTATCTGTTCTTCTCAGTTTAATCCCTGGGACGCAGTTCATTGAACTGCTCTTCGATTAAACGGATTTTTGAACGGTGAACGACGCTAGGCGCTTGCGCCTGCTCGTTTGAGGGTTGTGCAGCTATTGCAGTACCTGCTGCTTCGGCCCATCTCCCACCCTGGTGGGATACTCTTGTTTGTATTAAAGTAGTCTGAGGAAAAGAAGAAGAGGAGGAGAAGGAGGGGAAAAAAAAAAAAAAAAAAAAGAAGACGATGGGCGGATGGATTGATCGATGTCAAACGATCGATTAATGTCTATGGGATAAATGTTGTACACCTGCGTCACGGGTAAAATGAGAAATTGACTGTCGGCCCTGTGTGACAGCAGGAATGGTTTGATAAAATGGATAAATCCCCGATTTATCTTGTGAAAGTTTCTTCAAGTCAACTGTGCTGCTGCTGCTGTTACTACATTTGTTGTGAGTACTAATGAAAGCGATCGTTTTAGGGTATTTCCCAGTTTGATAGCAAAAAGCTGAAAAATGCAAGAAATGGCCTCCACGGGATAGACACAAAATATCTCCACTGTCACGGTCCAATAACCATCAAGCAGCAAATCATGTGACTGGGCGGCGGCCAGAAGATTGTCGTCTGTCTGCTGGCTGGTTGAGTTCGTCAGTTTGGCGTCTTGTGGCGGGCGATATAGGAACGTTTGGAGGTCGAGGAGGATTTTGAGAAGAATAAAAAGAGTCCGGGAAGATTTAGAGGTATCGCTTCTCGGCTCTCAAGAGCTAAGATCAAGTGTAGTATCTGTTCTTCTCAGTTTAATCCCTGGGACGCAGTTCATTGAACTGCTCTTCGATTAAACGGATTTTTGAACGGTGAACGACGCTAGGCGCTTGCGCCTGCTCGTTTGAGGGTTGTGCAGCTATTGCAGTACCTGCTGCTTCGGCCCATCTCCCACCCTGGTGGGATACTCTTGTTTGTATTAAAGTAGTCTGAGGAAAAGAAGAAGAGGAGGAGAAGGAGGGGAAAAAAAAAAAAAAAAAAAAGAAGACGATGGGCGGATGGATTGATCGATGTCAAACGATCGATTAATGTCTATGGGATAAATGTTGTACACCTGCGTCACGGGTAAAATGAGAAATTGACTGTCGGCCCTGTGTGACAGCAGGAATGGTTTGATAAAATGGATAAATCCCCGATTTATCTTGTGAAAGTTTCTTCAAGTCAACTGTGCTGCTGCTGCTGTTACTACATTTGTTGTGAGTACTAATGAAAGCGATCGTTTTAGGGTATTTCCCAGTTTGATAGCAAAAAGCTGAAAAATGCAAGAAATGGCCTCCACGGGATAGACACAAAATATCTCCACTGTCACGGTCCAATAACCATCAAGCAGCAAATCATGTGACTGGGCGGCGGCCAGAAGATTGTCGTCTGTCTGCTGGCTGGTTGAGTTCGTCAGTTTGGCGTCTTGTGGCGGGCGATATAGGAACGTTTGGAGGTCGAGGAGGATTTTGAGAAGAATAAAAAGAGTCCGGGAAGATTTAGAGGTATCGCTTCTCGGCTCTCAAGAGCTAAGATCAAGTGTAGTATCTGTTCTTCTCAGTTTAATCCCTGGGACGCAGTTCATTGAACTGCTCTTCGATTAAACGGATTTTTGAACGGTGAACGACGCTAGGCGCTTGCGCCTGCTCGTTTGAGGGTTGTGCAGCTATTGCAGTACCTGCTGCTTCGGCCCATCTCCCACCCTGGTGGGATACTCTTGTTTGTATTAAAGTAGTCTGAGGAAAAGAAGAAGAGGAGGAGAAGGAGGGGAAAAAAAAAAAAAAAAAAAAGAAGACGATGGGCGGATGGATTGATCGATGTCAAACGATCGATTAATGTCTATGGGATAAATGTTGTACACCTGCGTCACGGGTAAAATGAGAAATTGACTGTCGGCCCTGTGTGACAGCAGGAATGGTTTGATAAAATGGATAAATCCCCGATTTATCTTGTGAAAGTTTCTTCAAGTCAACTGTGCTGCTGCTGCTGTTACTACATTTGTTGTGAGTACTAATGAAAGCGATCGTTTTAGGGTATTTCCCAGTTTGATAGCAAAAAGCTGAAAAATGCAAGAAATGGCCTCCACGGGATAGACACAAAATATCTCCACTGTCACGGTCCAATAACCATCAAGCAGCAAATCATGTGACTGGGCGGCGGCCAGAAGATTGTCGTCTGTCTGCTGGCTGGTTGAGTTCGTCAGTTTGGCGTCTTGTGGCGGGCGATATAGGAACGTTTGGAGGTCGAGGAGGATTTTGAGAAGAATAAAAAGAGTCCGGGAAGATTTAGAGGTATCGCTTCTCGGCTCTCAAGAGCTAAGATCAAGTGTAGTATCTGTTCTTCTCAGTTTAATCCCTGGGACGCAGTTCATTGAACTGCTCTTCGATTAAACGGATTTTTGAACGGTGAACGACGCTAGGCGCTTGCGCCTGCTCGTTTGAGGGTTGTGCAGCTATTGCAGTACCTGCTGCTTCGGCCCATCTCCCACCCTGGTGGGATACTCTTGTTTGTATTAAAGTAGTCTGAGGAAAAGAAGAAGAGGAGGAGAAGGAGGGGAAAAAAAAAAAAAAAAAAAAGAAGACGATGGGCGGATGGATTGATCGATGTCAAACGATCGATTAATGTCTATGGGATAAATGTTGTACACCTGCGTCACGGGTAAAATGAGAAATTGACTGTCGGCCCTGTGTGACAGCAGGAATGGTTTGATAAAATGGATAAATCCCCGATTTATCTTGTGAAAGTTTCTTCAAGTCAACTGTGCTGCTGCTGCTGTTACTACATTTGTTGTGAGTACTAATGAAAGCGATCGTTTTAGGGTATTTCCCAGTTTGATAGCAAAAAGCTGAAAAATGCAAGAAATGGCCTCCACGGGATAGACACAAAATATCTCCACTGTCACGGTCCAATAACCATCAAGCAGCAAATCATGTGACTGGGCGGCGGCCAGAAGATTGTCGTCTGTCTGCTGGCTGGTTGAGTTCGTCAGTTTGGCGTCTTGTGGCGGGCGATATAGGAACGTTTGGAGGTCGAGGAGGATTTTGAGAAGAATAAAAAGAGTCCGGGAAGATTTAGAGGTATCGCTTCTCGGCTCTCAAGAGCTAAGATCAAGTGTAGTGGTCCATCAGTTTACTGATGTAGAAAGGGTCTCGGTTGATGCCGCCGAGTTTGGTTCCCTTTCCCGAACATACCACCTTCCACCTTTCACCGGGGTTTCGGCTTGCCCCTGCTCGTAGCACTTGTGAGCAAACGAGAAGTCATCAAGGTTAGGAAATCCCTTGCTTATTGGAAGATAGGCAGAGGAGACCCCTAGCTCTCTTATACCCCAAATCCTCCACTTGGCAGGGGGGGGGAAGGCGAACGCCGACCTCATCACTGCTCAATGAAAAAAAAAAAAAAAAAAAAAAAAAAAAAGTGTAGTGGTCCATCAGTTTACTGATGTAGAAAGGGTCTCGGTTGATGCCGCCGAGTTTGGTGCCCTTTCCCGAACATACCACCTTCCACCTCTCACCAGGTTTTAGGCTTGCCCCTGCTCGTAGCACTTGTGAGCAAAATGCAAGTCAAATCAAGGTTGGGAAATTTTTTGTCCTATCGGAAGGTAGGCAAAAGAGACCCCTGACTCTTTTACAACCCCCACTCAAAAACTTTTCCTTTTTTTTACTTTACATTGTAATATCTTTGAAATAAAAGAAAAAAAAAAAAAAAAGTGTAGTATCTGTTCTTCTCAGTTTAATCCCTGGGACGCAGTTCATTGAACTGCTCTTCGATTAAACGGATTTTTGAACGGTGAACGACGCTAGGCGCTTGCGCCTGCTCGTTTGAGGGTTGTGCAGCTATTGCAGTACCTGCTGCTTCGGCCCATCTCCCACCCTGGTGGGATACTCTTGTTTGTATTAAAGTAGTCTGAGGAAAAGAAGAAGAGGAGGAGAAGGAGGGGAAAAAAAAAAAAAAAAAAAAGAAGACGATGGGCGGATGGATTGATCGATGTCAAACGATCGATTAATGTCTATGGGATAAATGTTGTACACCTGCGTCACGGGTAAAATGAGAAATTGACTGTCGGCCCTGTGTGACAGCAGGAATGGTTTGATAAAATGGATAAATCCCCGATTTATCTTGTGAAAGTTTCTTCAAGTCAACTGTGCTGCTGCTGCTGTTACTACATTTGTTGTGAGTACTAATGAAAGCGATCGTTTTAGGGTATTTCCCAGTTTGATAGCAAAAAGCTGAAAAATGCAAGAAATGGCCTCCACGGGATAGACACAAAATATCTCCACTGTCACGGTCCAATAACCATCAAGCAGCAAATCATGTGACTGGGCGGCGGCCAGAAGATTGTCGTCTGTCTGCTGGCTGGTTGAGTTCGTCAGTTTGGCGTCTTGTGGCGGGCGATATAGGAACGTTTGGAGGTCGAGGAGGATTTTGAGAAGAATAAAAAGAGTCCGGGAAGATTTAGAGGTATCGCTTCTCGGCTCTCAAGAGCTAAGATCAAGTGTAGTATCTGTTCTTCTCAGTTTAATCCCTGGGACGCAGTTCATTGAACTGCTCTTCGATTAAACGGATTTTTGAACGGTGAACGACGCTAGGCGCTTGCGCCTGCTCGTTTGAGGGTTGTGCAGCTATTGCAGTACCTGCTGCTTCGGCCCATCTCCCACCCTGGTGGGATACTCTTGTTTGTATTAAAGTAGTCTGAGGAAAAGAAGAAGAGGAGGAGAAGGAGGGGAAAAAAAAAAAAAAAAAAAAGAAGACGATGGGCGGATGGATTGATCGATGTCAAACGATCGATTAATGTCTATGGGATAAATGTTGTACACCTGCGTCACGGGTAAAATGAGAAATTGACTGTCGGCCCTGTGTGACAGCAGGAATGGTTTGATAAAATGGATAAATCCCCGATTTATCTTGTGAAAGTTTCTTCAAGTCAACTGTGCTGCTGCTGCTGTTACTACATTTGTTGTGAGTACTAATGAAAGCGATCGTTTTAGGGTATTTCCCAGTTTGATAGCAAAAAGCTGAAAAATGCAAGAAATGGCCTCCACGGGATAGACACAAAATATCTCCACTGTCACGGTCCAATAACCATCAAGCAGCAAATCATGTGACTGGGCGGCGGCCAGAAGATTGTCGTCTGTCTGCTGGCTGGTTGAGTTCGTCAGTTTGGCGTCTTGTGGCGGGCGATATAGGAACGTTTGGAGGTCGAGGAGGATTTTGAGAAGAATAAAAAGAGTCCGGGAAGATTTAGAGGTATCGCTTCTCGGCTCTCAAGAGCTAAGATCAAGTGTAGTATCTGTTCTTCTCAGTTTAATCCCTGGGACGCAGTTCATTGAACTGCTCTTCGATTAAACGGATTTTTGAACGGTGAACGACGCTAGGCGCTTGCGCCTGCTCGTTTGAGGGTTGTGCAGCTATTGCAGTACCTGCTGCTTCGGCCCATCTCCCACCCTGGTGGGATACTCTTGTTTGTATTAAAGTAGTCTGAGGAAAAGAAGAAGAGGAGGAGAAGGAGGGGAAAAAAAAAAAAAAAAAAAAGAAGACGATGGGCGGATGGATTGATCGATGTCAAACGATCGATTAATGTCTATGGGATAAATGTTGTACACCTGCGTCACGGGTAAAATGAGAAATTGACTGTCGGCCCTGTGTGACAGCAGGAATGGTTTGATAAAATGGATAAATCCCCGATTTATCTTGTGAAAGTTTCTTCAAGTCAACTGTGCTGCTGCTGCTGTTACTACATTTGTTGTGAGTACTAATGAAAGCGATCGTTTTAGGGTATTTCCCAGTTTGATAGCAAAAAGCTGAAAAATGCAAGAAATGGCCTCCACGGGATAGACACAAAATATCTCCACTGTCACGGTCCAATAACCATCAAGCAGCAAATCATGTGACTGGGCGGCGGCCAGAAGATTGTCGTCTGTCTGCTGGCTGGTTGAGTTCGTCAGTTTGGCGTCTTGTGGCGGGCGATATAGGAACGTTTGGAGGTCGAGGAGGATTTTGAGAAGAATAAAAAGAGTCCGGGAAGATTTAGAGGTATCGCTTCTCGGCTCTCAAGAGCTAAGATCAAGTGTAGTATCTGTTCTTCTCAGTTTAATCCCTGGGACGCAGTTCATTGAACTGCTCTTCGATTAAACGGATTTTTGAACGGTGAACGACGCTAGGCGCTTGCGCCTGCTCGTTTGAGGGTTGTGCAGCTATTGCAGTACCTGCTGCTTCGGCCCATCTCCCACCCTGGTGGGATACTCTTGTTTGTATTAAAGTAGTCTGAGGAAAAGAAGAAGAGGAGGAGAAGGAGGGGAAAAAAAAAAAAAAAAAAAAGAAGACGATGGGCGGATGGATTGATCGATGTCAAACGATCGATTAATGTCTATGGGATAAATGTTGTACACCTGCGTCACGGGTAAAATGAGAAATTGACTGTCGGCCCTGTGTGACAGCAGGAATGGTTTGATAAAATGGATAAATCCCCGATTTATCTTGTGAAAGTTTCTTCAAGTCAACTGTGCTGCTGCTGCTGTTACTACATTTGTTGTGAGTACTAATGAAAGCGATCGTTTTAGGGTATTTCCCAGTTTGATAGCAAAAAGCTGAAAAATGCAAGAAATGGCCTCCACGGGATAGACACAAAATATCTCCACTGTCACGGTCCAATAACCATCAAGCAGCAAATCATGTGACTGGGCGGCGGCCAGAAGATTGTCGTCTGTCTGCTGGCTGGTTGAGTTCGTCAGTTTGGCGTCTTGTGGCGGGCGATATAGGAACGTTTGGAGGTCGAGGAGGATTTTGAGAAGAATAAAAAGAGTCCGGGAAGATTTAGAGGTATCGCTTCTCGGCTCTCAAGAGCTAAGATCAAGTGTAGTATCTGTTCTTCTCAGTTTAATCCCTGGGACGCAGTTCATTGAACTGCTCTTCGATTAAACGGATTTTTGAACGGTGAACGACGCTAGGCGCTTGCGCCTGCTCGTTTGAGGGTTGTGCAGCTATTGCAGTACCTGCTGCTTCGGCCCATCTCCCACCCTGGTGGGATACTCTTGTTTGTATTAAAGTAGTCTGAGGAAAAGAAGAAGAGGAGGAGAAGGAGGGGAAAAAAAAAAAAAAAAAAAAGAAGACGATGGGCGGATGGATTGATCGATGTCAAACGATCGATTAATGTCTATGGGATAAATGTTGTACACCTGCGTCACGGGTAAAATGAGAAATTGACTGTCGGCCCTGTGTGACAGCAGGAATGGTTTGATAAAATGGATAAATCCCCGATTTATCTTGTGAAAGTTTCTTCAAGTCAACTGTGCTGCTGCTGCTGTTACTACATTTGTTGTGAGTACTAATGAAAGCGATCGTTTTAGGGTATTTCCCAGTTTGATAGCAAAAAGCTGAAAAATGCAAGAAATGGCCTCCACGGGATAGACACAAAATATCTCCACTGTCACGGTCCAATAACCATCAAGCAGCAAATCATGTGACTGGGCGGCGGCCAGAAGATTGTCGTCTGTCTGCTGGCTGGTTGAGTTCGTCAGTTTGGCGTCTTGTGGCGGGCGATATAGGAACGTTTGGAGGTCGAGGAGGATTTTGAGAAGAATAAAAAGAGTCCGGGAAGATTTAGAGGTATCGCTTCTCGGCTCTCAAGAGCTAAGATCAAGTGTAGTATCTGTTCTTCTCAGTTTAATCCCTGGGACGCAGTTCATTGAACTGCTCTTCGATTAAACGGATTTTTGAACGGTGAACGACGCTAGGCGCTTGCGCCTGCTCGTTTGAGGGTTGTGCAGCTATTGCAGTACCTGCTGCTTCGGCCCATCTCCCACCCTGGTGGGATACTCTTGTTTGTATTAAAGTAGTCTGAGGAAAAGAAGAAGAGGAGGAGAAGGAGGGGAAAAAAAAAAAAAAAAAAAAGAAGACGATGGGCGGATGGATTGATCGATGTCAAACGATCGATTAATGTCTATGGGATAAATGTTGTACACCTGCGTCACGGGTAAAATGAGAAATTGACTGTCGGCCCTGTGTGACAGCAGGAATGGTTTGATAAAATGGATAAATCCCCGATTTATCTTGTGAAAGTTTCTTCAAGTCAACTGTGCTGCTGCTGCTGTTACTACATTTGTTGTGAGTACTAATGAAAGCGATCGTTTTAGGGTATTTCCCAGTTTGATAGCAAAAAGCTGAAAAATGCAAGAAATGGCCTCCACGGGATAGACACAAAATATCTCCACTGTCACGGTCCAATAACCATCAAGCAGCAAATCATGTGACTGGGCGGCGGCCAGAAGATTGTCGTCTGTCTGCTGGCTGGTTGAGTTCGTCAGTTTGGCGTCTTGTGGCGGGCGATATAGGAACGTTTGGAGGTCGAGGAGGATTTTGAGAAGAATAAAAAGAGTCCGGGAAGATTTAGAGGTATCGCTTCTCGGCTCTCAAGAGCTAAGATCAAGTGTAGTATCTGACGGGTTCGGACGCATTTTTTGAGCTCCGCAGGTCCTTGATCTTGTTTTGGCATTTACTCCGGTTTTAGCCGGTTTAAAGGGTCGGTGAGTGTTTCAAATTGTTTATAAAGTAGTTATCTATAACTTTTACACTTACACTTTGCTTACTTTTTAATATAACCGCTGATAATCGTATTTGTCTGAATTTTCATGCTCAGTAGGCTAAGCCCGAGTGGCAACCCTATTTACGCTCGTAAACAGCGCTTTTCAGCGCTACTTTTTATTATTTTTTATAGTTTTTAGGTCACGGAACTTAATTCCGTGGTCAAAAGTACTGAATATTGTTGTTTTATTGTGTTTTTGACTATTTTTAGCGCATTTCTAGGCTATTTTCAGCCAACCACGCGTTCTCACCCGAATTGGGATTCCCCCATTATATTCTATGGTAACCGGCTTTTATTTTTCTAAACTTGTGTCGGGGTCCTCTTTATTACCGTTTTACTCTGTTCTCCCCACCTTGACGTGTTACTAATACGTCCTCGTAATTACAATGGTGTTTTTTAAACAAACACGAACCTTACTGTGTCACTTCGACACCAACGAAATTTCAGAAAATTTTGACATCTCCTCATTCATGGAATTTTTTATTGATGAAGGACCATTTCATTCAATCTCAAACAACATATTCGGTATGACACAATCCGATCACAAAGAAAAAATTTTTGCTATTACATTCAAAGCTGATGACGCCTCTAAACGCGCCATCAAGAAAATGATAAATACTTATTCGCAAAGGCAACCAATTGTGCCTAAAAATGGTACACCGATTCACATGTGGGTTGATGAACCAGTTCCCCCACCAGCTACTATCACCCTCTACCCAGTCCCGCTGGACATCCCTGATCAGGAGATTGAACATCTGGTACGTTCCCAACACTGGGGCGTTCTGCGACGTTTCAAGTTCGGCTCCCATAAAGAATTTCCCCAATTCCATAACGAATACCTGCATCTCCAGATTGACAAACTCAATGAGGACATCCTCCCTAAACAAATCATCATCAATTGTCAACCGGTTTCAGTATCCCTACCGGGAGCTCCGATCCGTAAATGCGCCTACTGTAGGAACTTTGGCCACCTCATACAGAATTGTAATAAAAGAAAAAATAAAAACCCACCTTCTTCCAACAACAAATCTGCCCTCCCTGCAAACTCAACGTGGGGTCGTCAAAAACCAACTCTAAATGAAACCGCGCTACCATCCACCACTCCGACTGAGCATCTCAGCCCTCCTGAAGACCCTCCAACGATTGAGGAATCTGATGCCCCCTCTTCGAGGCAGACCAAGACAGACTCCTCAGCTGACAAAGATCAAGTCCCCACGCCCATTGTTGTCTCAGATTCCCAAGTCCCGTCAACCTCAGAGGAATCCTGCGGCTCTTCTGACTTCGTGACCGTCTCGTCACTGGACGCATCCGATGCAGAAAAGCGACTGAAAGGACTCGAACAAAAGCTTTGCTTCACTACTCCTCCTCCTGCAACCTCAAAAAAAAATAACGCAAAAAACAAGCAAGCCAATAAACCAAAAGGAAAACGCCATTAAACGCTCTGACCAAAACAAGCTATACCATACGAAACCCAATGGAGACTGATAAAAAAATAAACAAATCCTTAATTATAGCTACCATAAACTGCAACGGCCTCACCAGATCTCTCCGACATATCCCCTCCTTTATGCGTGATCATAAAATTGACATTTTGGCAATCCAAGAAGCCCATAGAATCAACCCGAAACAACTTCTCCACTGGCAAAAAGAAAACAATTTGACATCCTTCACCAACGCACCAGATACCAACTCCAAGGACAAATATTTCAAATCCGGAACAGCTCTCATCATATCGAACCATATCCTACCTTTTGTTAAAGATCACACCATCATCACCGAACATCGATCGCATCTTATAAAACTAATCATCAACAATAGAACGGTCATCATTATAAACTCATACCTAACCTCCGGAACCTCCTCCTCCTCATCCTCTGCAAGAATTCTTCAACTTGAACATATTTATCAACACCTCACCACCACTCCACGTGACGACACTTTATGGCTGGGAGACTTCAATCTAGTTCTAGACATCAAAGATTCAGTCAATAAAATTCACATCAGAAATGACCATAAAAAAATGATAGAATATCTCAAATTGTTTGACCTTAACGACGCCTTCCGCTATCTGCATCCAAACCAAAGAAGCTTCTCTTACATCACAGCTAAAGCCAGTACAAGAATTGATAGAATATACTCCAACAGTGCCCTGACAGCCAAAATAACAAAATCCACTTACATTTCAACTGCACACTTCTCCGACCATTCATTCGGCAATTTAATATCTCTTCAGACAACTCTTCCACGACCCGATCATCAGCACGGCAGGACATACTGGAAACTCAACGACTCCCTTCTTCAAGACACACAATTTGGCAATCAAATTGACGATACTATACGAAGCCTCGCCAAAAAGCCCCTCCGCTCTCTCGATCCACTAAAATGGTGGGAACTATTCAAAACAAGCCTCAGAAGATCTATTATTCTTTTAGCAAGTAAGAAAAAGCGCAAAACCCAAAATCTATTAAAAAACTATCAGTACCAATTAGAATCACTCAATGAACACCTCACCCCGGACAAAAATCTGGAAATTCTAAGTTTAAAAAAGAAAATTCAAAACATTCAAGAGCAACAGCAACAAGGTGAAAGAATACGATCAAGAATGAAAACAGTCACGGACAAAGAAGATCCTTCAAGAATATTTAAAGTATTCGAAGGTAAACACCAAAAAAAACTCAACATAAACAAATTGCAGCTGGATGAAGAAAATGACAGCACAATAACAAATAACCCCATCACCATTCAGCAAACCATTCACCAATTCTATTCCCAACTCTGGAAAACCGAACCCACCGAAATAAGTAAAACAGATGAAGAACTTTCTCAATACCTGAACAACCTTCCCTCAATTGAATCCAATCCTCACAATGATCTCTCGCCCTTCATCGACATAGCTGAAATAAAAGCAGCTATACAACAACTTAATAAACATTCCGCACCTGGTCTGGACGGTCTCACAGCCAGTTTTTATCAGAGATTCTCACACCTGCTTTCGCCACTGCTCCAAGAAATCTTCAACAATTGTTATTTCCAATCCCAGCTCACCCACTCTCAGAGATCTGCATTCATTAGACTTATCCCAAAATCAGGCAATAACCTTTTAATTAAAAATTGGAGACCTATTTCGATCTTAAATATGGACTATAAAATCCTCAGCATCATTCTCAAAAATAGAATAACACCAATCGTCACCCACCTCATTTCCTCCTCTCAGCAATGCGGAATTCCTGGCAGATCCCTGGAAACCATCCTTCTCAACATCCAGGCGGCCCTGCAACAAGAAAATGACAATCAAGACGGACTGGCAATTTTAAAACTAGATTTCACCAAAGCCTTCGATAAAGTGAATCACAACTTTATTATTCGACTTCTCAATAAATTGAATTTACCTAGCACCATAGTCAACTGGATTAAAATAATTTATGACCAGCCGCTTGCTTTCATCCAAACTACTCAAGGCCTTTCTCAAGAGATACCAATCTCCTGCGGCGTCCGACAGGGATGCCCCCTGAGTATGCTTATTTTTACCATAGTAACAAACGTTTTAGCACACAAAATCTCAAATAGCTCTCACCTCAATTGCCCGAATATCAGATCTACTTCCCTCAGTCTGCAGCAGTACGCCGACGACACCATTCTCCTGGCTAAGGACATACCAACCATATCCAACGCTCTCCTAATCATAAATGAATTCAGCAAATTTTCCGGACTCAAATTAAATGAAGCTAAATCTGCATTTTTCGTCTCAACTCCTCTTCTACAAAACCAGATAAATCAGCATTTTCCCAATATCCCGATCACCACTAACATGAAAATACTTGGAACGACTTTCTCACACTCCGATGACGATGCTACCGTAAACTGGGAAAAAGCACTACTTACAATAAAAAAACTCAACAATCTGCACAAAATGAGACGTTTGTCCATTCTGGGAAGAAAGTATTTAATAAACGCCCTGTTTCTACCCCACATTATCAGAACCGCGACCCTTTTCCTACCGCCAATAAAAATTTGCAACCAACTCACCAACCTCATCTTCAAGTTTCTCTGGTATCCCAGAAAATTGGAACCCTTGGCAAGAAAAAAACTCATCGCCCCCTTCAATGAAGGAGGTCTCCAAATTCTCCATGTTACATCCCGAATACACTCCACTTTTCTCTATAAAATGAAAAGAATATTATTGGAAAACACCGAAAATAGTTTCTTCGCATGTTGGGCCAAATACAACATTGGAACAAAATTAATGAAAATAGCACCAAACCTGTACTCAAATTCAATTAGATACCGGCCCACCCCAAATCGCACCTGGGAAAAGACTCTGAAAATTTATGACCTACTCAGCATCAACAACAAGGATTTTCTTCTGGCAGAACAAACTCAAGGGAGCCTATACCGTCTATATCTAAACAAACACTCTACTCCGTCACTTATCCACAATCACAAACAACAGATGATTTCTTGGAATCTCACCACTTTAAAAAATATGACTGGATGGTCACCCTCTCTCAAAATAAGAAGTCATTCTTATTTGATTGCCCATCAAGGCTTCCTATGGGGCTCCTTTTATAAAAAACAAAGACTCTTCACTACCCCCCAACAACAGATTAGAATAACCAACTGCAAATTCTGTAAATCAATTCATGACGACATTAACCACCTAATACTGGACTGTCCAATAATTCAAGAAATCCTCAGGCAAATTAAATCCGACATTCTACATTGGTTCTCGACGAATATCACCTTTGACAGAGAGTTATTATTTTACAACAAATTCCAACGACCAACTGCTGAAAAAGTCAAAATTCTACAATATCTCAACATCTTTAAGTCAAATCTTATCTCATACAAAGAATCACTTGATGAAAAAAACTCCTACTGCACAGACAAAACCCTCACTATCAATAACATCCTTTGGAAAACCAGAACAAAATTCAAAATGATCTACGAATGAAAAGATGAAGCCACAAGTCTACACCAGAAGATTGTACTATTGTTTTTTAATTTTTCTCATCCATTTAACCTTAACTACTATGAATGTTTCTAATATAGCTTAACTGTTACTATGTCACTCACCGGCTCACCAAATTTAATCTGTTTCTCACTTTACTTGTAACGACCCACACATATCGCCATGTTTTTGTGTTACGATACCTTATCTCTACACTAACTTTAATGATTTATCATCTGTTTTTATATCAGTTTATGTTACTATATATCCTACCTTATTAACAATGCACCCTATATACTCAATTATGTACCATAACTACATAACCCCTGTTTTTTTATTTCTACCTTCATCAAAATGATGAAACTTAAATTTATACAATACTTATTGTCAATACCTGAAACCTGGAAATCATCCTGTTCAACAACTTCTCAATCATCTTTATGGATTTTACAACAATTCAACATTGCTCTGCATATCCTGAAATAATCCATGATGAAAATATCCATCTCCATTGATGTTTTTATCCACTTTGCTGAAACAACACCACGCTTGAAATCCATCAATATCAAAATCATCTACCACAACCTATTACCTGGAAAAAACTGGTCAACAACTCCTGTTCATCTTATCAAACATGTTCTTGAACATGAAACATGCAACCCCATCATGGTAAACTACTCATATATCTGTTTTTTTTAATCCAAATTGTATGTGTGAAACATCACTATGCTTGGCCTACACCAATATCATAATCCTCTACCACAACCTACATCCTGGGAAAAACTGGTCAAAAAATTTGTTTTATCTTATCAAACATGTTCATTAACATGAAACATTTAACCCCACCGTGGTAAACTACTAAAATATCTGTTTTTTATTCATAATTGTATGTGTCAATATATATATATATATATGCTAACCTGCCTAAAACTACTGTACCGGCTATTTTGACATACTTCATAAACTCTTGGAAAATTCATATAATTCGAAATAACTTTGTCCAATTTTATTGCGTTTTATTTCTTTAAAACGAAACTTATCGATAAATTAACTCCCCACTGTCCCAACCTTACTTGAAAATTGATAAATTTCGAATTTTACTCACCTTTATATGTATTACTCATATGTATACATTTTATTTTCTGTGGAAACTGGATTCTCAAAATTGTACCGGCTTTTTTGAAATTCCCCTAATCTGATCTCTTATTAATTCATACATTTTCTGTGTATATCATACAATTAAAAATAACTATTCTGATTTTGTATTATTCAATTGGATAAAACTGTATTATCGAATATGTGATTGCCCCATTATTACTATAACGCATGGACATATGTTCTACATCATCGATCGAAACTACTTGTATTTCTTTCTTCTTATTTGGAATTTTAATATCGTTGAAATAAAAGAAAAAAAAAAAAAAGTGTAGTATCTGTTCTTCTCAGTTTAATCCCTGGGACGCAGTTCATTGAACTGCTCTTCGATTAAACGGATTTTTGAACGGTGAACGACGCTAGGCGCTTGCGCCTGCTCGTTTGAGGGTTGTGCAGCTATTGCAGTACCTGCTGCTTCGGCCCATCTCCCACCCTGGTGGGATACTCTTGTTTGTATTAAAGTAGTCTGAGGAAAAGAAGAAGAGGAGGAGAAGGAGGGGAAAAAAAAAAAAAAAAAAAAGAAGACGATGGGCGGATGGATTGATCGATGTCAAACGATCGATTAATGTCTATGGGATAAATGTTGTACACCTGCGTCACGGGTAAAATGAGAAATTGACTGTCGGCCCTGTGTGACAGCAGGAATGGTTTGATAAAATGGATAAATCCCCGATTTATCTTGTGAAAGTTTCTTCAAGTCAACTGTGCTGCTGCTGCTGTTACTACATTTGTTGTGAGTACTAATGAAAGCGATCGTTTTAGGGTATTTCCCAGTTTGATAGCAAAAAGCTGAAAAATGCAAGAAATGGCCTCCACGGGATAGACACAAAATATCTCCACTGTCACGGTCCAATAACCATCAAGCAGCAAATCATGTGACTGGGCGGCGGCCAGAAGATTGTCGTCTGTCTGCTGGCTGGTTGAGTTCGTCAGTTTGGCGTCTTGTGGCGGGCGATATAGGAACGTTTGGAGGTCGAGGAGGATTTTGAGAAGAATAAAAAGAGTCCGGGAAGATTTAGAGGTATCGCTTCTCGGCTCTCAAGAGCTAAGATCAAGTGTAGTATCTGTTCTTCTCAGTTTAATCCCTGGGACGCAGTTCATTGAACTGCTCTTCGATTAAACGGATTTTTGAACGGTGAACGACGCTAGGCGCTTGCGCCTGCTCGTTTGAGGGTTGTGCAGCTATTGCAGTACCTGCTGCTTCGGCCCATCTCCCACCCTGGTGGGATACTCTTGTTTGTATTAAAGTAGTCTGAGGAAAAGAAGAAGAGGAGGAGAAGGAGGGGAAAAAAAAAAAAAAAAAAAAGAAGACGATGGGCGGATGGATTGATCGATGTCAAACGATCGATTAATGTCTATGGGATAAATGTTGTACACCTGCGTCACGGGTAAAATGAGAAATTGACTGTCGGCCCTGTGTGACAGCAGGAATGGTTTGATAAAATGGATAAATCCCCGATTTATCTTGTGAAAGTTTCTTCAAGTCAACTGTGCTGCTGCTGCTGTTACTACATTTGTTGTGAGTACTAATGAAAGCGATCGTTTTAGGGTATTTCCCAGTTTGATAGCAAAAAGCTGAAAAATGCAAGAAATGGCCTCCACGGGATAGACACAAAATATCTCCACTGTCACGGTCCAATAACCATCAAGCAGCAAATCATGTGACTGGGCGGCGGCCAGAAGATTGTCGTCTGTCTGCTGGCTGGTTGAGTTCGTCAGTTTGGCGTCTTGTGGCGGGCGATATAGGAACGTTTGGAGGTCGAGGAGGATTTTGAGAAGAATAAAAAGAGTCCGGGAAGATTTAGAGGTATCGCTTCTCGGCTCTCAAGAGCTAAGATCAAGTGTAGTATCTGTTCTTCTCAGTTTAATCCCTGGGACGCAGTTCATTGAACTGCTCTTCGATTAAACGGATTTTTGAACGGTGAACGACGCTAGGCGCTTGCGCCTGCTCGTTTGAGGGTTGTGCAGCTATTGCAGTACCTGCTGCTTCGGCCCATCTCCCACCCTGGTGGGATACTCTTGTTTGTATTAAAGTAGTCTGAGGAAAAGAAGAAGAGGAGGAGAAGGAGGGGAAAAAAAAAAAAAAAAAAAAGAAGACGATGGGCGGATGGATTGATCGATGTCAAACGATCGATTAATGTCTATGGGATAAATGTTGTACACCTGCGTCACGGGTAAAATGAGAAATTGACTGTCGGCCCTGTGTGACAGCAGGAATGGTTTGATAAAATGGATAAATCCCCGATTTATCTTGTGAAAGTTTCTTCAAGTCAACTGTGCTGCTGCTGCTGTTACTACATTTGTTGTGAGTACTAATGAAAGCGATCGTTTTAGGGTATTTCCCAGTTTGATAGCAAAAAGCTGAAAAATGCAAGAAATGGCCTCCACGGGATAGACACAAAATATCTCCACTGTCACGGTCCAATAACCATCAAGCAGCAAATCATGTGACTGGGCGGCGGCCAGAAGATTGTCGTCTGTCTGCTGGCTGGTTGAGTTCGTCAGTTTGGCGTCTTGTGGCGGGCGATATAGGAACGTTTGGAGGTCGAGGAGGATTTTGAGAAGAATAAAAAGAGTCCGGGAAGATTTAGAGGTATCGCTTCTCGGCTCTCAAGAGCTAAGATCAAGTGTAGTATCTGTTCTTCTCAGTTTAATCCCTGGGACGCAGTTCATTGAACTGCTCTTCGATTAAACGGATTTTTGAACGGTGAACGACGCTAGGCGCTTGCGCCTGCTCGTTTGAGGGTTGTGCAGCTATTGCAGTACC
Organism: Clavelina lepadiformis; assembly: GCF_947623445.1. NCBI lineage: Eukaryota > Metazoa > Chordata > Ascidiacea > Aplousobranchia > Clavelinidae > Clavelina > Clavelina lepadiformis. The sequence goes on along the minus strand of NC_135243.1, from coordinate 17,137,548 downwards.
TGCTGCTTCGGCCCATCTCCCACCCTGGTGGGATACTCTTGTTTGTATTAAAGTAGTCTGAGGAAAAGAAGAAGAGGAGGAGAAGGAGGGGAAAAAAAAAAAAAAAAAAAAGAAGACGATGGGCGGATGGATTGATCGATGTCAAACGATCGATTAATGTCTATGGGATAAATGTTGTACACCTGCGTCACGGGTAAAATGAGAAATTGACTGTCGGCCCTGTGTGACAGCAGGAATGGTTTGATAAAATGGATAAATCCCCGATTTATCTTGTGAAAGTTTCTTCAAGTCAACTGTGCTGCTGCTGCTGTTACTACATTTGTTGTGAGTACTAATGAAAGCGATCGTTTTAGGGTATTTCCCAGTTTGATAGCAAAAAGCTGAAAAATGCAAGAAATGGCCTCCACGGGATAGACACAAAATATCTCCACTGTCACGGTCCAATAACCATCAAGCAGCAAATCATGTGACTGGGCGGCGGCCAGAAGATTGTCGTCTGTCTGCTGGCTGGTTGAGTTCGTCAGTTTGGCGTCTTGTGGCGGGCGATATAGGAACGTTTGGAGGTCGAGGAGGATTTTGAGAAGAATAAAAAGAGTCCGGGAAGATTTAGAGGTATCGCTTCTCGGCTCTCAAGAGCTAAGATCAAGTGTAGTATCTGTTCTTCTCAGTTTAATCCCTGGGACGCAGTTCATTGAACTGCTCTTCGATTAAACGGATTTTTGAACGGTGAACGACGCTAGGCGCTTGCGCCTGCTCGTTTGAGGGTTGTGCAGCTATTGCAGTACCTGCTGCTTCGGCCCATCTCCCACCCTGGTGGGATACTCTTGTTTGTATTAAAGTAGTCTGAGGAAAAGAAGAAGAGGAGGAGAAGGAGGGGAAAAAAAAAAAAAAAAAAAAGAAGACGATGGGCGGATGGATTGATCGATGTCAAACGATCGATTAATGTCTATGGGATAAATGTTGTACACCTGCGTCACGGGTAAAATGAGAAATTGACTGTCGGCCCTGTGTGACAGCAGGAATGGTTTGATAAAATGGATAAATCCCCGATTTATCTTGTGAAAGTTTCTTCAAGTCAACTGTGCTGCTGCTGCTGTTACTACATTTGTTGTGAGTACTAATGAAAGCGATCGTTTTAGGGTATTTCCCAGTTTGATAGCAAAAAGCTGAAAAATGCAAGAAATGGCCTCCACGGGATAGACACAAAATATCTCCACTGTCACGGTCCAATAACCATCAAGCAGCAAATCATGTGACTGGGCGGCGGCCAGAAGATTGTCGTCTGTCTGCTGGCTGGTTGAGTTCGTCAGTTTGGCGTCTTGTGGCGGGCGATATAGGAACGTTTGGAGGTCGAGGAGGATTTTGAGAAGAATAAAAAGAGTCCGGGAAGATTTAGAGGTATCGCTTCTCGGCTCTCAAGAGCTAAGATCAAGTGTAGTATCTGTTCTTCTCAGTTTAATCCCTGGGACGCAGTTCATTGAACTGCTCTTCGATTAAACGGATTTTTGAACGGTGAACGACGCTAGGCGCTTGCGCCTGCTCGTTTGAGGGTTGTGCAGCTATTGCAGTACCTGCTGCTTCGGCCCATCTCCCACCCTGGTGGGATACTCTTGTTTGTATTAAAGTAGTCTGAGGAAAAGAAGAAGAGGAGGAGAAGGAGGGGAAAAAAAAAAAAAAAAAAAAGAAGACGATGGGCGGATGGATTGATCGATGTCAAACGATCGATTAATGTCTATGGGATAAATGTTGTACACCTGCGTCACGGGTAAAATGAGAAATTGACTGTCGGCCCTGTGTGACAGCAGGAATGGTTTGATAAAATGGATAAATCCCCGATTTATCTTGTGAAAGTTTCTTCAAGTCAACTGTGCTGCTGCTGCTGTTACTACATTTGTTGTGAGTACTAATGAAAGCGATCGTTTTAGGGTATTTCCCAGTTTGATAGCAAAAAGCTGAAAAATGCAAGAAATGGCCTCCACGGGATAGACACAAAATATCTCCACTGTCACGGTCCAATAACCATCAAGCAGCAAATCATGTGACTGGGCGGCGGCCAGAAGATTGTCGTCTGTCTGCTGGCTGGTTGAGTTCGTCAGTTTGGCGTCTTGTGGCGGGCGATATAGGAACGTTTGGAGGTCGAGGAGGATTTTGAGAAGAATAAAAAGAGTCCGGGAAGATTTAGAGGTATCGCTTCTCGGCTCTCAAGAGCTAAGATCAAGTGTAGTATCTGTTCTTCTCAGTTTAATCCCTGGGACGCAGTTCATTGAACTGCTCTTCGATTAAACGGATTTTTGAACGGTGAACGACGCTAGGCGCTTGCGCCTGCTCGTTTGAGGGTTGTGCAGCTATTGCAGTACCTGCTGCTTCGGCCCATCTCCCACCCTGGTGGGATACTCTTGTTTGTATTAAAGTAGTCTGAGGAAAAGAAGAAGAGGAGGAGAAGGAGGGGAAAAAAAAAAAAAAAAAAAAGAAGACGATGGGCGGATGGATTGATCGATGTCAAACGATCGATTAATGTCTATGGGATAAATGTTGTACACCTGCGTCACGGGTAAAATGAGAAATTGACTGTCGGCCCTGTGTGACAGCAGGAATGGTTTGATAAAATGGATAAATCCCCGATTTATCTTGTGAAAGTTTCTTCAAGTCAACTGTGCTGCTGCTGCTGTTACTACATTTGTTGTGAGTACTAATGAAAGCGATCGTTTTAGGGTATTTCCCAGTTTGATAGCAAAAAGCTGAAAAATGCAAGAAATGGCCTCCACGGGATAGACACAAAATATCTCCACTGTCACGGTCCAATAACCATCAAGCAGCAAATCATGTGACTGGGCGGCGGCCAGAAGATTGTCGTCTGTCTGCTGGCTGGTTGAGTTCGTCAGTTTGGCGTCTTGTGGCGGGCGATATAGGAACGTTTGGAGGTCGAGGAGGATTTTGAGAAGAATAAAAAGAGTCCGGGAAGATTTAGAGGTATCGCTTCTCGGCTCTCAAGAGCTAAGATCAAGTGTAGTATCTGTTCTTCTCAGTTTAATCCCTGGGACGCAGTTCATTGAACTGCTCTTCGATTAAACGGATTTTTGAACGGTGAACGACGCTAGGCGCTTGCGCCTGCTCGTTTGAGGGTTGTGCAGCTATTGCAGTACCTGCTGCTTCGGCCCATCTCCCACCCTGGTGGGATACTCTTGTTTGTATTAAAGTAGTCTGAGGAAAAGAAGAAGAGGAGGAGAAGGAGGGGAAAAAAAAAAAAAAAAAAAAGAAGACGATGGGCGGATGGATTGATCGATGTCAAACGATCGATTAATGTCTATGGGATAAATGTTGTACACCTGCGTCACGGGTAAAATGAGAAATTGACTGTCGGCCCTGTGTGACAGCAGGAATGGTTTGATAAAATGGATAAATCCCCGATTTATCTTGTGAAAGTTTCTTCAAGTCAACTGTGCTGCTGCTGCTGTTACTACATTTGTTGTGAGTACTAATGAAAGCGATCGTTTTAGGGTATTTCCCAGTTTGATAGCAAAAAGCTGAAAAATGCAAGAAATGGCCTCCACGGGATAGACACAAAATATCTCCACTGTCACGGTCCAATAACCATCAAGCAGCAAATCATGTGACTGGGCGGCGGCCAGAAGATTGTCGTCTGTCTGCTGGCTGGTTGAGTTCGTCAGTTTGGCGTCTTGTGGCGGGCGATATAGGAACGTTTGGAGGTCGAGGAGGATTTTGAGAAGAATAAAAAGAGTCCGGGAAGATTTAGAGGTATCGCTTCTCGGCTCTCAAGAGCTAAGATCAAGTGTAGTATCTGTTCTTCTCAGTTTAATCCCTGGGACGCAGTTCATTGAACTGCTCTTCGATTAAACGGATTTTTGAACGGTGAACGACGCTAGGCGCTTGCGCCTGCTCGTTTGAGGGTTGTGCAGCTATTGCAGTACCTGCTGCTTCGGCCCATCTCCCACCCTGGTGGGATACTCTTGTTTGTATTAAAGTAGTCTGAGGAAAAGAAGAAGAGGAGGAGAAGGAGGGGAAAAAAAAAAAAAAAAAAAAGAAGACGATGGGCGGATGGATTGATCGATGTCAAACGATCGATTAATGTCTATGGGATAAATGTTGTACACCTGCGTCACGGGTAAAATGAGAAATTGACTGTCGGCCCTGTGTGACAGCAGGAATGGTTTGATAAAATGGATAAATCCCCGATTTATCTTGTGAAAGTTTCTTCAAGTCAACTGTGCTGCTGCTGCTGTTACTACATTTGTTGTGAGTACTAATGAAAGCGATCGTTTTAGGGTATTTCCCAGTTTGATAGCAAAAAGCTGAAAAATGCAAGAAATGGCCTCCACGGGATAGACACAAAATATCTCCACTGTCACGGTCCAATAACCATCAAGCAGCAAATCATGTGACTGGGCGGCGGCCAGAAGATTGTCGTCTGTCTGCTGGCTGGTTGAGTTCGTCAGTTTGGCGTCTTGTGGCGGGCGATATAGGAACGTTTGGAGGTCGAGGAGGATTTTGAGAAGAATAAAAAGAGTCCGGGAAGATTTAGAGGTATCGCTTCTCGGCTCTCAAGAGCTAAGATCAAGTGTAGTATCTGTTCTTCTCAGTTTAATCCCTGGGACGCAGTTCATTGAACTGCTCTTCGATTAAACGGATTTTTGAACGGTGAACGACGCTAGGCGCTTGCGCCTGCTCGTTTGAGGGTTGTGCAGCTATTGCAGTACCTGCTGCTTCGGCCCATCTCCCACCCTGGTGGGATACTCTTGTTTGTATTAAAGTAGTCTGAGGAAAAGAAGAAGAGGAGGAGAAGGAGGGGAAAAAAAAAAAAAAAAAAAAGAAGACGATGGGCGGATGGATTGATCGATGTCAAACGATCGATTAATGTCTATGGGATAAATGTTGTACACCTGCGTCACGGGTAAAATGAGAAATTGACTGTCGGCCCTGTGTGACAGCAGGAATGGTTTGATAAAATGGATAAATCCCCGATTTATCTTGTGAAAGTTTCTTCAAGTCAACTGTGCTGCTGCTGCTGTTACTACATTTGTTGTGAGTACTAATGAAAGCGATCGTTTTAGGGTATTTCCCAGTTTGATAGCAAAAAGCTGAAAAATGCAAGAAATGGCCTCCACGGGATAGACACAAAATATCTCCACTGTCACGGTCCAATAACCATCAAGCAGCAAATCATGTGACTGGGCGGCGGCCAGAAGATTGTCGTCTGTCTGCTGGCTGGTTGAGTTCGTCAGTTTGGCGTCTTGTGGCGGGCGATATAGGAACGTTTGGAGGTCGAGGAGGATTTTGAGAAGAATAA
>NC_135243.1:16996478-17132043 GCF_947623445.1 Clavelina lepadiformis | reverse complement strand
GAGGTCGAGGAGGATTTTGAGAAGAATAAAAAGAGTCCGGGAAGATGTAGAGGTATCGCTTCTCGGCTCTCAAGAGCTAAGATCAAGTGTAGTATCTGTTCTTCTCAGTTTAATCCCTGGGACGCAGTTCATTGAACTGCTCTTCGATTAAACGGATTTTTGAACGGTGAACGACGCTAGGCGCTTGCGCCTGCTCGTTTGAGGGTTGTGCAGCTATTGCAGTACCTGCTGCTTCGGCCCATCTCCCACCCTGGTGGGATACTCTTGTTTGTATTAAAGTAGTCTGAAGAAAAGAAGAAGAAGAGGAGGAGGAGGAAAAAAAAAAAAAAAAAAAAAAGACGATGGGCGGATGGATTGATCGATGATCGACTAATGTCTATGGGATAAATGTTGTACACCTGCGTCACCGGTAAAATGAGAAATTGACTGTCGGCCCTGTGTGACAGCAGGAATGGTTTGATAAAATGGATAAATCCCCGATTTATCTTGTGAAAGTTTCTTCAAGTCAACTGTGCTGCTGCTGCTGTTACTACATTTGTTGTGAGTACTAATGAAAGCGATCGTTTTAGGGTATTTCCCAGTTTGATAGCAAAAAGCTGAAAAATGCAAGAAATGGCCTCCACGGGATAGACACAAAATATCTCCACTGTCACGGTCCAATAACCATCAAGCAGCAAATCATGTGACTGGGCGGCGGCCAGAAGATTGTCGTCTGTCTGCTGGCTGGTTGAGTTCGTCAGTTTGGCGTCTTGTGGCGGGCGATATAGGAACGTTTGGAGGTCGAGGAGGATTTTGAGAAGAATAAAAAGAGTCCGGGAAGATGTAGAGGTATCGCTTCTCGGCTCTCAAGAGCTAAGATCAAGTGTAGTATCTGTTCTTCTCAGTTTAATCCCTGGGACGCAGTTCATTGAACTGCTCTTCGATTAAACGGATTTTTGAACGGTGAACGACGCTAGGCGCTTGCGCCTGCTCGTTTGAGGGTTGTGCAGCTATTGCAGTACCTGCTGCTTCGGCCCATCTCCCACCCTGGTGGGATACTCTTGTTTGTATTAAAGTAGTCTGAAGAAAAGAAGAAGAAGAGGAGGAGGAGGAAAAAAAAAAAAAAAAAAAAAAGACGATGGGCGGATGGATTGATCGATGATCGACTAATGTCTATGGGATAAATGTTGTACACCTGCGTCACCGGTAAAATGAGAAATTGACTGTCGGCCCTGTGTGACAGCAGGAATGGTTTGATAAAATGGATAAATCCCCGATTTATCTTGTGAAAGTTTCTTCAAGTCAACTGTGCTGCTGCTGCTGTTACTACATTTGTTGTGAGTACTAATGAAAGCGATCGTTTTAGGGTATTTCCCAGTTTGATAGCAAAAAGCTGAAAAATGCAAGAAATGGCCTCCACGGGATAGACACAAAATATCTCCACTGTCACGGTCCAATAACCATCAAGCAGCAAATCATGTGACTGGGCGGCGGCCAGAAGATTGTCGTCTGTCTGCTGGCTGGTTGAGTTCGTCAGTTTGGCGTCTTGTGGCGGGCGATATAGGAACGTTTGGAGGTCGAGGAGGATTTTGAGAAGAATAAAAAGAGTCCGGGAAGATGTAGAGGTATCGCTTCTCGGCTCTCAAGAGCTAAGATCAAGTGTAGTATCTGTTCTTCTCAGTTTAATCCCTGGGACGCAGTTCATTGAACTGCTCTTCGATTAAACGGATTTTTGAACGGTGAACGACGCTAGGCGCTTGCGCCTGCTCGTTTGAGGGTTGTGCAGCTATTGCAGTACCTGCTGCTTCGGCCCATCTCCCACCCTGGTGGGATACTCTTGTTTGTATTAAAGTAGTCTGAAGAAAAGAAGAAGAAGAGGAGGAGGAGGAAAAAAAAAAAAAAAAAAAAAAGACGATGGGCGGATGGATTGATCGATGATCGACTAATGTCTATGGGATAAATGTTGTACACCTGCGTCACCGGTAAAATGAGAAATTGACTGTCGGCCCTGTGTGACAGCAGGAATGGTTTGATAAAATGGATAAATCCCCGATTTATCTTGTGAAAGTTTTCTTCAAGTCAACTGTGCTGCTGCTGCTGTTACTACATTTGTTGTGAGTACTAATGAAAGCGATCGTTTTAGGGTATTTCCCAGTTTGATAGCAAAAAGCTGAAAAATGCAAGAAATGGCCTCCACGGGATAGACACAAAATATCTCCACTGTCACGGTCCAATAACCATCAAGCAGCAAATCATGTGACTGGGCGGCGGCCAGAAGATTGTCGTCTGTCTGCTGGCTGGTTGAGTTCGTCAGTTTGGCGTCTTGTGGCGGGCGATATAGGAACGTTTGGAGGTCGAGGAGGATTTTGAGAAGAATAAAAAGAGTCCGGGAAGATGTAGAGGTATCGCTTCTCGGCTCTCAAGAGCTAAGATCAAGTGTAGTATCTGTTCTTCTCAGTTTAATCCCTGGGACGCAGTTCATTGAACTGCTCTTCGATTAAACGGATTTTTGAACGGTGAACGACGCTAGGCGCTTGCGCCTGCTCGTTTGAGGGTTGTGCAGCTATTGCAGTACCTGCTGCTTCGGCCCATCTCCCACCCTGGTGGGATACTCTTGTTTGTATTAAAGTAGTCTGAAGAAAAGAAGAAGAAGAGGAGGAGGAGGAAAAAAAAAAAAAAAAAAAAAAGACGATGGGCGGATGGATTGATCGATGATCGACTAATGTCTATGGGATAAATGTTGTACACCTGCGTCACCGGTAAAATGAGAAATTGACTGTCGGCCCTGTGTGACAGCAGGAATGGTTTGATAAAATGGATAAATCCCCGATTTATCTTGTGAAAGTTTCTTCAAGTCAACTGTGCTGCTGCTGCTGTTACTACATTTGTTGTGAGTACTAATGAAAGCGATCGTTTTAGGGTATTTCCCAGTTTGATAGCAAAAAGCTGAAAAATGCAAGAAATGGCCTCCACGGGATAGACACAAAATATCTCCACTGTCACGGTCCAATAACCATCAAGCAGCAAATCATGTGACTGGGCGGCGGCCAGAAGATTGTCGTCTGTCTGCTGGCTGGTTGAGTTCGTCAGTTTGGCGTCTTGTGGCGGGCGATATAGGAACGTTTGGAGGTCGAGGAGGATTTTGAGAAGAATAAAAAGAGTCCGGGAAGATGTAGAGGTATCGCTTCTCGGCTCTCAAGAGCTAAGATCAAGTGTAGTATCTGTTCTTCTCAGTTTAATCCCTGGGACGCAGTTCATTGAACTGCTCTTCGATTAAACGGATTTTTGAACGGTGAACGACGCTAGGCGCTTGCGCCTGCTCGTTTGAGGGTTGTGCAGCTATTGCAGTACCTGCTGCTTCGGCCCATCTCCCACCCTGGTGGGATACTCTTGTTTGTATTAAAGTAGTCTGAAGAAAAGAAGAAGAAGAGGAGGAGGAGGAAAAAAAAAAAAAAAAAAAAAAGACGATGGGCGGATGGATTGATCGATGATCGACTAATGTCTATGGGATAAATGTTGTACACCTGCGTCACCGGTAAAATGAGAAATTGACTGTCGGCCCTGTGTGACAGCAGGAATGGTTTGATAAAATGGATAAATCCCCGATTTATCTTGTGAAAGTTTCTTCAAGTCAACTGTGCTGCTGCTGCTGTTACTACATTTGTTGTGAGTACTAATGAAAGCGATCGTTTTAGGGTATTTCCCAGTTTGATAGCAAAAAGCTGAAAAATGCAAGAAATGGCCTCCACGGGATAGACACAAAATATCTCCACTGTCACGGTCCAATAACCATCAAGCAGCAAATCATGTGACTGGGCGGCGGCCAGAAGATTGTCGTCTGTCTGCTGGCTGGTTGAGTTCGTCAGTTTGGCGTCTTGTGGCGGGCGATATAGGAACGTTTGGAGGTCGAGGAGGATTTTGAGAAGAATAAAAAGAGTCCGGGAAGATGTAGAGGTATCGCTTCTCGGCTCTCAAGAGCTAAGATCAAGTGTAGTATCTGTTCTTCTCAGTTTAATCCCTGGGACGCAGTTCATTGAACTGCTCTTCGATTAAACGGATTTTTGAACGGTGAACGACGCTAGGCGCTTGCGCCTGCTCGTTTGAGGGTTGTGCAGCTATTGCAGTACCTGCTGCTTCGGCCCATCTCCCACCCTGGTGGGATACTCTTGTTTGTATTAAAGTAGTCTGAAGAAAAGAAGAAGAAGAGGAGGAGGAGGAAAAAAAAAAAAAAAAAAAAAAAGACGATGGGCGGATGGATTGATCGATGATCGACTAATGTCTATGGGATAAATGTTGTACACCTGCGTCACCGGTAAAATGAGAAATTGACTGTCGGCCCTGTGTGACAGCAGGAATGGTTTGATAAAATGGATAAATCCCCGATTTATCTTGTGAAAGTTTCTTCAAGTCAACTGTGCTGCTGCTGCTGTTACTACATTTGTTGTGAGTACTAATGAAAGCGATCGTTTTAGGGTATTTCCCAGTTTGATAGCAAAAAGCTGAAAAATGCAAGAAATGGCCTCCACGGGATAGACACAAAATATCTCCACTGTCACGGTCCAATAACCATCAAGCAGCAAATCATGTGACTGGGCGGCGGCCAGAAGATTGTCGTCTGTCTGCTGGCTGGTTGAGTTCGTCAGTTTGGCGTCTTGTGGCGGGCGATATAGGAACGTTTGGAGGTCGAGGAGGATTTTGAGAAGAATAAAAAGAGTCCGGGAAGATGTAGAGGTATCGCTTCTCGGCTCTCAAGAGCTAAGATCAAGTGTAGTATCTGTTCTTCTCAGTTTAATCCCTGGGACGCAGTTCATTGAACTGCTCTTCGATTAAACGGATTTTTGAACGGTGAACGACGCTAGGCGCTTGCGCCTGCTCGTTTGAGGGTTGTGCAGCTATTGCAGTACCTGCTGCTTCGGCCCATCTCCCACCCTGGTGGGATACTCTTGTTTGTATTAAAGTAGTCTGAAGAAAAGAAGAAGAAGAGGAGGAGGAGGAAAAAAAAAAAAAAAAAAAAAAGACGATGGGCGGATGGATTGATCGATGATCGACTAATGTCTATGGGATAAATGTTGTACACCTGCGTCACCGGTAAAATGAGAAATTGACTGTCGGCCCTGTGTGACAGCAGGAATGGTTTGATAAAATGGATAAATCCCCGATTTATCTTGTGAAAGTTTCTTCAAGTCAACTGTGCTGCTGCTGCTGTTACTACATTTGTTGTGAGTACTAATGAAAGCGATCGTTTTAGGGTATTTCCCAGTTTGATAGCAAAAAGCTGAAAAATGCAAGAAATGGCCTCCACGGGATAGACACAAAATATCTCCACTGTCACGGTCCAATAACCATCAAGCAGCAAATCATGTGACTGGGCGGCGGCCAGAAGATTGTCGTCTGTCTGCTGGCTGGTTGAGTTCGTCAGTTTGGCGTCTTGTGGCGGGCGATATAGGAACGTTTGGAGGTCGAGGAGGATTTTGAGAAGAATAAAAAGAGTCCGGGAAGATGTAGAGGTATCGCTTCTCGGCTCTCAAGAGCTAAGATCAAGTGTAGTATCTGTTCTTCTCAGTTTAATCCCTGGGACGCAGTTCATTGAACTGCTCTTCGATTAAACGGATTTTTGAACGGTGAACGACGCTAGGCGCTTGCGCCTGCTCGTTTGAGGGTTGTGCAGCTATTGCAGTACCTGCTGCTTCGGCCCATCTCCCACCCTGGTGGGATACTCTTGTTTGTATTAAAGTAGTCTGAAGAAAAGAAGAAGAAGAGGAGGAGGAGGAAAAAAAAAAAAAAAAAAAAAAGACGATGGGCGGATGGATTGATCGATGATCGACTAATGTCTATGGGATAAATGTTGTACACCTGCGTCACCGGTAAAATGAGAAATTGACTGTCGGCCCTGTGTGACAGCAGGAATGGTTTGATAAAATGGATAAATCCCCGATTTATCTTGTGAAAGTTTCTTCAAGTCAACTGTGCTGCTGCTGCTGTTACTACATTTGTTGTGAGTACTAATGAAAGCGATCGTTTTAGGGTATTTCCCAGTTTGATAGCAAAAAGCTGAAAAATGCAAGAAATGGCCTCCACGGGATAGACACAAAATATCTCCACTGTCACGGTCCAATAACCATCAAGCAGCAAATCATGTGACTGGGCGGCGGCCAGAAGATTGTCGTCTGTCTGCTGGCTGGTTGAGTTCGTCAGTTTGGCGTCTTGTGGCGGGCGATATAGGAACGTTTGGAGGTCGAGGAGGATTTTGAGAAGAATAAAAAGAGTCCGGGAAGATGTAGAGGTATCGCTTCTCGGCTCTCAAGAGCTAAGATCAAGTGTAGTATCTGTTCTTCTCAGTTTAATCCCTGGGACGCAGTTCATTGAACTGCTCTTCGATTAAACGGATTTTTGAACGGTGAACGACGCTAGGCGCTTGCGCCTGCTCGTTTGAGGGTTGTGCAGCTATTGCAGTACCTGCTGCTTCGGCCCATCTCCCACCCTGGTGGGATACTCTTGTTTGTATTAAAGTAGTCTGAAGAAAAGAAGAAGAAGAGGAGGAGGAGGAAAAAAAAAAAAAAAAAAAAAAGACGATGGGCGGATGGATTGATCGATGATCGACTAATGTCTATGGGATAAATGTTGTACACCTGCGTCACCGGTAAAATGAGAAATTGACTGTCGGCCCTGTGTGACAGCAGGAATGGTTTGATAAAATGGATAAATCCCCGATTTATCTTGTGAAAGTTTCTTCAAGTCAACTGTGCTGCTGCTGCTGTTACTACATTTGTTGTGAGTACTAATGAAAGCGATCGTTTTAGGGTATTTCCCAGTTTGATAGCAAAAAGCTGAAAAATGCAAGAAATGGCCTCCACGGGATAGACACAAAATATCTCCACTGTCACGGTCCAATAACCATCAAGCAGCAAATCATGTGACTGGGCGGCGGCCAGAAGATTGTCGTCTGTCTGCTGGCTGGTTGAGTTCGTCAGTTTGGCGTCTTGTGGCGGGCGATATAGGAACGTTTGGAGGTCGAGGAGGATTTTGAGAAGAATAAAAAGAGTCCGGGAAGATGTAGAGGTATCGCTTCTCGGCTCTCAAGAGCTAAGATCAAGTGTAGTATCTGTTCTTCTCAGTTTAATCCCTGGGACGCAGTTCATTGAACTGCTCTTCGATTAAACGGATTTTTGAACGGTGAACGACGCTAGGCGCTTGCGCCTGCTCGTTTGAGGGTTGTGCAGCTATTGCAGTACCTGCTGCTTCGGCCCATCTCCCACCCTGGTGGGATACTCTTGTTTGTATTAAAGTAGTCTGAAGAAAAGAAGAAGAAGAGGAGGAGGAGGAAAAAAAAAAAAAAAAAAAAAGACGATGGGCGGATGGATTGATCGATGATCGACTAATGTCTATGGGATAAATGTTGTACACCTGCGTCACCGGTAAAATGAGAAATTGACTGTCGGCCCTGTGTGACAGCAGGAATGGTTTGATAAAATGGATAAATCCCCGATTTATCTTGTGAAAGTTTCTTCAAGTCAACTGTGCTGCTGCTGCTGTTACTACATTTGTTGTGAGTACTAATGAAAGCGATCGTTTTAGGGTATTTCCCAGTTTGATAGCAAAAAGCTGAAAAATGCAAGAAATGGCCTCCACGGGATAGACACAAAATATCTCCACTGTCACGGTCCAATAACCATCAAGCAGCAAATCATGTGACTGGGCGGCGGCCAGAAGATTGTCGTCTGTCTGCTGGCTGGTTGAGTTCGTCAGTTTGGCGTCTTGTGGCGGGCGATATAGGAACGTTTGGAGGTCGAGGAGGATTTTGAGAAGAATAAAAAGAGTCCGGGAAGATGTAGAGGTATCGCTTCTCGGCTCTCAAGAGCTAAGATCAAGTGTAGTATCTGTTCTTCTCAGTTTAATCCCTGGGACGCAGTTCATTGAACTGCTCTTCGATTAAACGGATTTTTGAACGGTGAACGACGCTAGGCGCTTGCGCCTGCTCGTTTGAGGGTTGTGCAGCTATTGCAGTACCTGCTGCTTCGGCCCATCTCCCACCCTGGTGGGATACTCTTGTTTGTATTAAAGTAGTCTGAAGAAAAGAAGAAGAAGAGGAGGAGGAGGAAAAAAAAAAAAAAAAAAAAAAGACGATGGGCGGATGGATTGATCGATGATCGACTAATGTCTATGGGATAAATGTTGTACACCTGCGTCACCGGTAAAATGAGAAATTGACTGTCGGCCCTGTGTGACAGCAGGAATGGTTTGATAAAATGGATAAATCCCCGATTTATCTTGTGAAAGTTTCTTCAAGTCAACTGTGCTGCTGCTGCTGTTACTACATTTGTTGTGAGTACTAATGAAAGCGATCGTTTTAGGGTATTTCCCAGTTTGATAGCAAAAAGCTGAAAAATGCAAGAAATGGCCTCCACGGGATAGACACAAAATATCTCCACTGTCACGGTCCAATAACCATCAAGCAGCAAATCATGTGACTGGGCGGCGGCCAGAAGATTGTCGTCTGTCTGCTGGCTGGTTGAGTTCGTCAGTTTGGCGTCTTGTGGCGGGCGATATAGGAACGTTTGGAGGTCGAGGAGGATTTTGAGAAGAATAAAAAGAGTCCGGGAAGATGTAGAGGTATCGCTTCTCGGCTCTCAAGAGCTAAGATCAAGTGTAGTATCTGTTCTTCTCAGTTTAATCCCTGGGACGCAGTTCATTGAACTGCTCTTCGATTAAACGGATTTTTGAACGGTGAACGACGCTAGGCGCTTGCGCCTGCTCGTTTGAGGGTTGTGCAGCTATTGCAGTACCTGCTGCTTCGGCCCATCTCCCACCCTGGTGGGATACTCTTGTTTGTATTAAAGTAGTCTGAAGAAAAGAAGAAGAAGAGGAGGAGGAGGAAAAAAAAAAAAAAAAAAAAAAGACGATGGGCGGATGGATTGATCGATGATCGACTAATGTCTATGGGATAAATGTTGTACACCTGCGTCACCGGTAAAATGAGAAATTGACTGTCGGCCCTGTGTGACAGCAGGAATGGTTTGATAAAATGGATAAATCCCCGATTTATCTTGTGAAAGTTTCTTCAAGTCAACTGTGCTGCTGCTGCTGTTACTACATTTGTTGTGAGTACTAATGAAAGCGATCGTTTTAGGGTATTTCCCAGTTTGATAGCAAAAAGCTGAAAAATGCAAGAAATGGCCTCCACGGGATAGACACAAAATATCTCCACTGTCACGGTCCAATAACCATCAAGCAGCAAATCATGTGACTGGGCGGCGGCCAGAAGATTGTCGTCTGTCTGCTGGCTGGTTGAGTTCGTCAGTTTGGCGTCTTGTGGCGGGCGATATAGGAACGTTTGGAGGTCGAGGAGGATTTTGAGAAGAATAAAAAGAGTCCGGGAAGATGTAGAGGTATCGCTTCTCGGCTCTCAAGAGCTAAGATCAAGTGTAGTATCTGTTCTTCTCAGTTTAATCCCTGGGACGCAGTTCATTGAACTGCTCTTCGATTAAACGGATTTTTGAACGGTGAACGACGCTAGGCGCTTGCGCCTGCTCGTTTGAGGGTTGTGCAGCTATTGCAGTACCTGCTGCTTCGGCCCATCTCCCACCCTGGTGGGATACTCTTGTTTGTATTAAAGTAGTCTGAAGAAAAGAAGAAGAAGAGGAGGAGGAGGAAAAAAAAAAAAAAAAAAAAAAGACGATGGGCGGATGGATTGATCGATGATCGACTAATGTCTATGGGATAAATGTTGTACACCTGCGTCACCGGTAAAATGAGAAATTGACTGTCGGCCCTGTGTGACAGCAGGAATGGTTTGATAAAATGGATAAATCCCCGATTTATCTTGTGAAAGTTTCTTCAAGTCAACTGTGCTGCTGCTGCTGTTACTACATTTGTTGTGAGTACTAATGAAAGCGATCGTTTTAGGGTATTTCCCAGTTTGATAGCAAAAAGCTGAAAAATGCAAGAAATGGCCTCCACGGGATAGACACAAAATATCTCCACTGTCACGGTCCAATAACCATCAAGCAGCAAATCATGTGACTGGGCGGCGGCCAGAAGATTGTCGTCTGTCTGCTGGCTGGTTGAGTTCGTCAGTTTGGCGTCTTGTGGCGGGCGATATAGGAACGTTTGGAGGTCGAGGAGGATTTTGAGAAGAATAAAAAGAGTCCGGGAAGATGTAGAGGTATCGCTTCTCGGCTCTCAAGAGCTAAGATCAAGTGTAGTATCTGTTCTTCTCAGTTTAATCCCTGGGACGCAGTTCATTGAACTGCTCTTCGATTAAACGGATTTTTGAACGGTGAACGACGCTAGGCGCTTGCGCCTGCTCGTTTGAGGGTTGTGCAGCTATTGCAGTACCTGCTGCTTCGGCCCATCTCCCACCCTGGTGGGATACTCTTGTTTGTATTAAAGTAGTCTGAAGAAAAGAAGAAGAAGAGGAGGAGGAGGAAAAAAAAAAAAAAAAAAAAAAGACGATGGGCGGATGGATTGATCGATGATCGACTAATGTCTATGGGATAAATGTTGTACACCTGCGTCACCGGTAAAATGAGAAATTGACTGTCGGCCCTGTGTGACAGCAGGAATGGTTTGATAAAATGGATAAATCCCCGATTTATCTTGTGAAAGTTTCTTCAAGTCAACTGTGCTGCTGCTGCTGTTACTACATTTGTTGTGAGTACTAATGAAAGCGATCGTTTTAGGGTATTTCCCAGTTTGATAGCAAAAAGCTGAAAAATGCAAGAAATGGCCTCCACGGGATAGACACAAAATATCTCCACTGTCACGGTCCAATAACCATCAAGCAGCAAATCATGTGACTGGGCGGCGGCCAGAAGATTGTCGTCTGTCTGCTGGCTGGTTGAGTTCGTCAGTTTGGCGTCTTGTGGCGGGCGATATAGGAACGTTTGGAGGTCGAGGAGGATTTTGAGAAGAATAAAAAGAGTCCGGGAAGATGTAGAGGTATCGCTTCTCGGCTCTCAAGAGCTAAGATCAAGTGTAGTATCTGTTCTTCTCAGTTTAATCCCTGGGACGCAGTTCATTGAACTGCTCTTCGATTAAACGGATTTTTGAACGGTGAACGACGCTAGGCGCTTGCGCCTGCTCGTTTGAGGGTTGTGCAGCTATTGCAGTACCTGCTGCTTCGGCCCATCTCCCACCCTGGTGGGATACTCTTGTTTGTATTAAAGTAGTCTGAAGAAAAGAAGAAGAAGAGGAGGAGGAGGAAAAAAAAAAAAAAAAAAAAAAGACGATGGGCGGATGGATTGATCGATGATCGACTAATGTCTATGGGATAAATGTTGTACACCTGCGTCACCGGTAAAATGAGAAATTGACTGTCGGCCCTGTGTGACAGCAGGAATGGTTTGATAAAATGGATAAATCCCCGATTTATCTTGTGAAAGTTTCTTCAAGTCAACTGTGCTGCTGCTGCTGTTACTACATTTGTTGTGAGTACTAATGAAAGCGATCGTTTTAGGGTATTTCCCAGTTTGATAGCAAAAAGCTGAAAAATGCAAGAAATGGCCTCCACGGGATAGACACAAAATATCTCCACTGTCACGGTCCAATAACCATCAAGCAGCAAATCATGTGACTGGGCGGCGGCCAGAAGATTGTCGTCTGTCTGCTGGCTGGTTGAGTTCGTCAGTTTGGCGTCTTGTGGCGGGCGATATAGGAACGTTTGGAGGTCGAGGAGGATTTTGAGAAGAATAAAAAGAGTCCGGGAAGATGTAGAGGTATCGCTTCTCGGCTCTCAAGAGCTAAGATCAAGTGTAGTATCTGTTCTTCTCAGTTTAATCCCTGGGACGCAGTTCATTGAACTGCTCTTCGATTAAACGGATTTTTGAACGGTGAACGACGCTAGGCGCTTGCGCCTGCTCGTTTGAGGGTTGTGCAGCTATTGCAGTACCTGCTGCTTCGGCCCATCTCCCACCCTGGTGGGATACTCTTGTTTGTATTAAAGTAGTCTGAAGAAAAGAAGAAGAAGAGGAGGAGGAGGAAAAAAAAAAAAAAAAAAAAAAGACGATGGGCGGATGGATTGATCGATGATCGACTAATGTCTATGGGATAAATGTTGTACACCTGCGTCACCGGTAAAATGAGAAATTGACTGTCGGCCCTGTGTGACAGCAGGAATGGTTTGATAAAATGGATAAATCCCCGATTTATCTTGTGAAAGTTTCTTCAAGTCAACTGTGCTGCTGCTGCTGTTACTACATTTGTTGTGAGTACTAATGAAAGCGATCGTTTTAGGGTATTTCCCAGTTTGATAGCAAAAAGCTGAAAAATGCAAGAAATGGCCTCCACGGGATAGACACAAAATATCTCCACTGTCACGGTCCAATAACCATCAAGCAGCAAATCATGTGACTGGGCGGCGGCCAGAAGATTGTCGTCTGTCTGCTGGCTGGTTGAGTTCGTCAGTTTGGCGTCTTGTGGCGGGCGATATAGGAACGTTTGGAGGTCGAGGAGGATTTTGAGAAGAATAAAAAGAGTCCGGGAAGATGTAGAGGTATCGCTTCTCGGCTCTCAAGAGCTAAGATCAAGTGTAGTATCTGTTCTTCTCAGTTTAATCCCTGGGACGCAGTTCATTGAACTGCTCTTCGATTAAACGGATTTTTGAACGGTGAACGACGCTAGGCGCTTGCGCCTGCTCGTTTGAGGGTTGTGCAGCTATTGCAGTACCTGCTGCTTCGGCCCATCTCCCACCCTGGTGGGATACTCTTGTTTGTATTAAAGTAGTCTGAAGAAAAGAAGAAGAAGAGGAGGAGGAGGAAAAAAAAAAAAAAAAAAAAAAGACGATGGGCGGATGGATTGATCGATGATCGACTAATGTCTATGGGATAAATGTTGTACACCTGCGTCACCGGTAAAATGAGAAATTGACTGTCGGCCCTGTGTGACAGCAGGAATGGTTTGATAAAATGGATAAATCCCCGATTTATCTTGTGAAAGTTTCTTCAAGTCAACTGTGCTGCTGCTGCTGTTACTACATTTGTTGTGAGTACTAATGAAAGCGATCGTTTTAGGGTATTTCCCAGTTTGATAGCAAAAAGCTGAAAAATGCAAGAAATGGCCTCCACGGGATAGACACAAAATATCTCCACTGTCACGGTCCAATAACCATCAAGCAGCAAATCATGTGACTGGGCGGCGGCCAGAAGATTGTCGTCTGTCTGCTGGCTGGTTGAGTTCGTCAGTTTGGCGTCTTGTGGCGGGCGATATAGGAACGTTTGGAGGTCGAGGAGGATTTTGAGAAGAATAAAAAGAGTCCGGGAAGATGTAGAGGTATCGCTTCTCGGCTCTCAAGAGCTAAGATCAAGTGTAGTATCTGTTCTTCTCAGTTTAATCCCTGGGACGCAGTTCATTGAACTGCTCTTCGATTAAACGGATTTTTGAACGGTGAACGACGCTAGGCGCTTGCGCCTGCTCGTTTGAGGGTTGTGCAGCTATTGCAGTACCTGCTGCTTCGGCCCATCTCCCACCCTGGTGGGATACTCTTGTTTGTATTAAAGTAGTCTGAAGAAAAGAAGAAGAAGAGGAGGAGGAGGAAAAAAAAAAAAAAAAAAAAAAGACGATGGGCGGATGGATTGATCGATGATCGACTAATGTCTATGGGATAAATGTTGTACACCTGCGTCACCGGTAAAATGAGAAATTGACTGTCGGCCCTGTGTGACAGCAGGAATGGTTTGATAAAATGGATAAATCCCCGATTTATCTTGTGAAAGTTTCTTCAAGTCAACTGTGCTGCTGCTGCTGTTACTACATTTGTTGTGAGTACTAATGAAAGCGATCGTTTTAGGGTATTTCCCAGTTTGATAGCAAAAAGCTGAAAAATGCAAGAAATGGCCTCCACGGGATAGACACAAAATATCTCCACTGTCACGGTCCAATAACCATCAAGCAGCAAATCATGTGACTGGGCGGCGGCCAGAAGATTGTCGTCTGTCTGCTGGCTGGTTGAGTTCGTCAGTTTGGCGTCTTGTGGCGGGCGATATAGGAACGTTTGGAGGTCGAGGAGGATTTTGAGAAGAATAAAAAGAGTCCGGGAAGATGTAGAGGTATCGCTTCTCGGCTCTCAAGAGCTAAGATCAAGTGTAGTATCTGTTCTTCTCAGTTTAATCCCTGGGACGCAGTTCATTGAACTGCTCTTCGATTAAACGGATTTTTGAACGGTGAACGACGCTAGGCGCTTGCGCCTGCTCGTTTGAGGGTTGTGCAGCTATTGCAGTACCTGCTGCTTCGGCCCATCTCCCACCCTGGTGGGATACTCTTGTTTGTATTAAAGTAGTCTGAAGAAAAGAAGAAGAAGAGGAGGAGGAGGAAAAAAAAAAAAAAAAAAAAAAGACGATGGGCGGATGGATTGATCGATGATCGACTAATGTCTATGGGATAAATGTTGTACACCTGCGTCACCGGTAAAATGAGAAATTGACTGTCGGCCCTGTGTGACAGCAGGAATGGTTTGATAAAATGGATAAATCCCCGATTTATCTTGTGAAAGTTTCTTCAAGTCAACTGTGCTGCTGCTGCTGTTACTACATTTGTTGTGAGTACTAATGAAAGCGATCGTTTTAGGGTATTTCCCAGTTTGATAGCAAAAAGCTGAAAAATGCAAGAAATGGCCTCCACGGGATAGACACAAAATATCTCCACTGTCACGGTCCAATAACCATCAAGCAGCAAATCATGTGACTGGGCGGCGGCCAGAAGATTGTCGTCTGTCTGCTGGCTGGTTGAGTTCGTCAGTTTGGCGTCTTGTGGCGGGCGATATAGGAACGTTTGGAGGTCGAGGAGGATTTTGAGAAGAATAAAAAGAGTCCGGGAAGATGTAGAGGTATCGCTTCTCGGCTCTCAAGAGCTAAGATCAAGTGTAGTATCTGTTCTTCTCAGTTTAATCCCTGGGACGCAGTTCATTGAACTGCTCTTCGATTAAACGGATTTTTGAACGGTGAACGACGCTAGGCGCTTGCGCCTGCTCGTTTGAGGGTTGTGCAGCTATTGCAGTACCTGCTGCTTCGGCCCATCTCCCACCCTGGTGGGATACTCTTGTTTGTATTAAAGTAGTCTGAAGAAAAGAAGAAGAAGAGGAGGAGGAGGAAAAAAAAAAAAAAAAAAAAAAGACGATGGGCGGATGGATTGATCGATGATCGACTAATGTCTATGGGATAAATGTTGTACACCTGCGTCACCGGTAAAATGAGAAATTGACTGTCGGCCCTGTGTGACAGCAGGAATGGTTTGATAAAATGGATAAATCCCCGATTTATCTTGTGAAAGTTTCTTCAAGTCAACTGTGCTGCTGCTGCTGTTACTACATTTGTTGTGAGTACTAATGAAAGCGATCGTTTTAGGGTATTTCCCAGTTTGATAGCAAAAAGCTGAAAAATGCAAGAAATGGCCTCCACGGGATAGACACAAAATATCTCCACTGTCACGGTCCAATAACCATCAAGCAGCAAATCATGTGACTGGGCGGCGGCCAGAAGATTGTCGTCTGTCTGCTGGCTGGTTGAGTTCGTCAGTTTGGCGTCTTGTGGCGGGCGATATAGGAACGTTTGGAGGTCGAGGAGGATTTTGAGAAGAATAAAAAGAGTCCGGGAAGATGTAGAGGTATCGCTTCTCGGCTCTCAAGAGCTAAGATCAAGTGTAGTATCTGTTCTTCTCAGTTTAATCCCTGGGACGCAGTTCATTGAACTGCTCTTCGATTAAACGGATTTTTGAACGGTGAACGACGCTAGGCGCTTGCGCCTGCTCGTTTGAGGGTTGTGCAGCTATTGCAGTACCTGCTGCTTCGGCCCATCTCCCACCCTGGTGGGATACTCTTGTTTGTATTAAAGTAGTCTGAAGAAAAGAAGAAGAAGAGGAGGAGGAGGAAAAAAAAAAAAAAAAAAAAAAGACGATGGGCGGATGGATTGATCGATGATCGACTAATGTCTATGGGATAAATGTTGTACACCTGCGTCACCGGTAAAATGAGAAATTGACTGTCGGCCCTGTGTGACAGCAGGAATGGTTTGATAAAATGGATAAATCCCCGATTTATCTTGTGAAAGTTTCTTCAAGTCAACTGTGCTGCTGCTGCTGTTACTACATTTGTTGTGAGTACTAATGAAAGCGATCGTTTTAGGGTATTTCCCAGTTTGATAGCAAAAAGCTGAAAAATGCAAGAAATGGCCTCCACGGGATAGACACAAAATATCTCCACTGTCACGGTCCAATAACCATCAAGCAGCAAATCATGTGACTGGGCGGCGGCCAGAAGATTGTCGTCTGTCTGCTGGCTGGTTGAGTTCGTCAGTTTGGCGTCTTGTGGCGGGCGATATAGGAACGTTTGGAGGTCGAGGAGGATTTTGAGAAGAATAAAAAGAGTCCGGGAAGATGTAGAGGTATCGCTTCTCGGCTCTCAAGAGCTAAGATCAAGTGTAGTATCTGTTCTTCTCAGTTTAATCCCTGGGACGCAGTTCATTGAACTGCTCTTCGATTAAACGGATTTTTGAACGGTGAACGACGCTAGGCGCTTGCGCCTGCTCGTTTGAGGGTTGTGCAGCTATTGCAGTACCTGCTGCTTCGGCCCATCTCCCACCCTGGTGGGATACTCTTGTTTGTATTAAAGTAGTCTGAAGAAAAGAAGAAGAAGAGGAGGAGGAGGAAAAAAAAAAAAAAAAAAAAAAGACGATGGGCGGATGGATTGATCGATGATCGACTAATGTCTATGGGATAAATGTTGTACACCTGCGT
Organism: Clavelina lepadiformis; assembly: GCF_947623445.1. Classification (NCBI taxonomy): domain Eukaryota; kingdom Metazoa; phylum Chordata; class Ascidiacea; order Aplousobranchia; family Clavelinidae; genus Clavelina; species Clavelina lepadiformis. The sequence continues at coordinate 17,115,342 of NC_135243.1, read as the reverse complement.
CACCGGTAAAATGAGAAATTGACTGTCGGCCCTGTGTGACAGCAGGAATGGTTTGATAAAATGGATAAATCCCCGATTTATCTTGTGAAAGTTTCTTCAAGTCAACTGTGCTGCTGCTGCTGTTACTACATTTGTTGTGAGTACTAATGAAAGCGATCGTTTTAGGGTATTTCCCAGTTTGATAGCAAAAAGCTGAAAAATGCAAGAAATGGCCTCCACGGGATAGACACAAAATATCTCCACTGTCACGGTCCAATAACCATCAAGCAGCAAATCATGTGACTGGGCGGCGGCCAGAAGATTGTCGTCTGTCTGCTGGCTGGTTGAGTTCGTCAGTTTGGCGTCTTGTGGCGGGCGATATAGGAACGTTTGGAGGTCGAGGAGGATTTTGAGAAGAATAAAAAGAGTCCGGGAAGATGTAGAGGTATCGCTTCTCGGCTCTCAAGAGCTAAGATCAAGTGTAGTATCTGTTCTTCTCAGTTTAATCCCTGGGACGCAGTTCATTGAACTGCTCTTCGATTAAACGGATTTTTGAACGGTGAACGACGCTAGGCGCTTGCGCCTGCTCGTTTGAGGGTTGTGCAGCTATTGCAGTACCTGCTGCTTCGGCCCATCTCCCACCCTGGTGGGATACTCTTGTTTGTATTAAAGTAGTCTGAAGAAAAGAAGAAGAAGAGGAGGAGGAGGAAAAAAAAAAAAAAAAAAAAAAGACGATGGGCGGATGGATTGATCGATGATCGACTAATGTCTATGGGATAAATGTTGTACACCTGCGTCACCGGTAAAATGAGAAATTGACTGTCGGCCCTGTGTGACAGCAGGAATGGTTTGATAAAATGGATAAATCCCCGATTTATCTTGTGAAAGTTTCTTCAAGTCAACTGTGCTGCTGCTGCTGTTACTACATTTGTTGTGAGTACTAATGAAAGCGATCGTTTTAGGGTATTTCCCAGTTTGATAGCAAAAAGCTGAAAAATGCAAGAAATGGCCTCCACGGGATAGACACAAAATATCTCCACTGTCACGGTCCAATAACCATCAAGCAGCAAATCATGTGACTGGGCGGCGGCCAGAAGATTGTCGTCTGTCTGCTGGCTGGTTGAGTTCGTCAGTTTGGCGTCTTGTGGCGGGCGATATAGGAACGTTTGGAGGTCGAGGAGGATTTTGAGAAGAATAAAAAGAGTCCGGGAAGATGTAGAGGTATCGCTTCTCGGCTCTCAAGAGCTAAGATCAAGTGTAGTATCTGTTCTTCTCAGTTTAATCCCTGGGACGCAGTTCATTGAACTGCTCTTCGATTAAACGGATTTTTGAACGGTGAACGACGCTAGGCGCTTGCGCCTGCTCGTTTGAGGGTTGTGCAGCTATTGCAGTACCTGCTGCTTCGGCCCATCTCCCACCCTGGTGGGATACTCTTGTTTGTATTAAAGTAGTCTGAAGAAAAGAAGAAGAAGAGGAGGAGGAGGAAAAAAAAAAAAAAAAAAAAAAGACGATGGGCGGATGGATTGATCGATGATCGACTAATGTCTATGGGATAAATGTTGTACACCTGCGTCACCGGTAAAATGAGAAATTGACTGTCGGCCCTGTGTGACAGCAGGAATGGTTTGATAAAATGGATAAATCCCCGATTTATCTTGTGAAAGTTTCTTCAAGTCAACTGTGCTGCTGCTGCTGTTACTACATTTGTTGTGAGTACTAATGAAAGCGATCGTTTTAGGGTATTTCCCAGTTTGATAGCAAAAAGCTGAAAAATGCAAGAAATGGCCTCCACGGGATAGACACAAAATATCTCCACTGTCACGGTCCAATAACCATCAAGCAGCAAATCATGTGACTGGGCGGCGGCCAGAAGATTGTCGTCTGTCTGCTGGCTGGTTGAGTTCGTCAGTTTGGCGTCTTGTGGCGGGCGATATAGGAACGTTTGGAGGTCGAGGAGGATTTTGAGAAGAATAAAAAGAGTCCGGGAAGATGTAGAGGTATCGCTTCTCGGCTCTCAAGAGCTAAGATCAAGTGTAGTATCTGTTCTTCTCAGTTTAATCCCTGGGACGCAGTTCATTGAACTGCTCTTCGATTAAACGGATTTTTGAACGGTGAACGACGCTAGGCGCTTGCGCCTGCTCGTTTGAGGGTTGTGCAGCTATTGCAGTACCTGCTGCTTCGGCCCATCTCCCACCCTGGTGGGATACTCTTGTTTGTATTAAAGTAGTCTGAAGAAAAGAAGAAGAAGAGGAGGAGGAGGAAAAAAAAAAAAAAAAAAAAAAGACGATGGGCGGATGGATTGATCGATGATCGACTAATGTCTATGGGATAAATGTTGTACACCTGCGTCACCGGTAAAATGAGAAATTGACTGTCGGCCCTGTGTGACAGCAGGAATGGTTTGATAAAATGGATAAATCCCCGATTTATCTTGTGAAAGTTTCTTCAAGTCAACTGTGCTGCTGCTGCTGTTACTACATTTGTTGTGAGTACTAATGAAAGCGATCGTTTTAGGGTATTTCCCAGTTTGATAGCAAAAAGCTGAAAAATGCAAGAAATGGCCTCCACGGGATAGACACAAAATATCTCCACTGTCACGGTCCAATAACCATCAAGCAGCAAATCATGTGACTGGGCGGCGGCCAGAAGATTGTCGTCTGTCTGCTGGCTGGTTGAGTTCGTCAGTTTGGCGTCTTGTGGCGGGCGATATAGGAACGTTTGGAGGTCGAGGAGGATTTTGAGAAGAATAAAAAGAGTCCGGGAAGATGTAGAGGTATCGCTTCTCGGCTCTCAAGAGCTAAGATCAAGTGTAGTATCTGTTCTTCTCAGTTTAATCCCTGGGACGCAGTTCATTGAACTGCTCTTCGATTAAACGGATTTTTGAACGGTGAACGACGCTAGGCGCTTGCGCCTGCTCGTTTGAGGGTTGTGCAGCTATTGCAGTACCTGCTGCTTCGGCCCATCTCCCACCCTGGTGGGATACTCTTGTTTGTATTAAAGTAGTCTGAAGAAAAGAAGAAGAAGAGGAGGAGGAGGAAAAAAAAAAAAAAAAAAAAAAGACGATGGGCGGATGGATTGATCGATGATCGACTAATGTCTATGGGATAAATGTTGTACACCTGCGTCACCGGTAAAATGAGAAATTGACTGTCGGCCCTGTGTGACAGCAGGAATGGTTTGATAAAATGGATAAATCCCCGATTTATCTTGTGAAAGTTTCTTCAAGTCAACTGTGCTGCTGCTGCTGTTACTACATTTGTTGTGAGTACTAATGAAAGCGATCGTTTTAGGGTATTTCCCAGTTTGATAGCAAAAAGCTGAAAAATGCAAGAAATGGCCTCCACGGGATAGACACAAAATATCTCCACTGTCACGGTCCAATAACCATCAAGCAGCAAATCATGTGACTGGGCGGCGGCCAGAAGATTGTCGTCTGTCTGCTGGCTGGTTGAGTTCGTCAGTTTGGCGTCTTGTGGCGGGCGATATAGGAACGTTTGGAGGTCGAGGAGGATTTTGAGAAGAATAAAAAGAGTCCGGGAAGATGTAGAGGTATCGCTTCTCGGCTCTCAAGAGCTAAGATCAAGTGTAGTATCTGTTCTTCTCAGTTTAATCCCTGGGACGCAGTTCATTGAACTGCTCTTCGATTAAACGGATTTTTGAACGGTGAACGACGCTAGGCGCTTGCGCCTGCTCGTTTGAGGGTTGTGCAGCTATTGCAGTACCTGCTGCTTCGGCCCATCTCCCACCCTGGTGGGATACTCTTGTTTGTATTAAAGTAGTCTGAAGAAAAGAAGAAGAAGAGGAGGAGGAGGAAAAAAAAAAAAAAAAAAAAAAGACGATGGGCGGATGGATTGATCGATGATCGACTAATGTCTATGGGATAAATGTTGTACACCTGCGTCACCGGTAAAATGAGAAATTGACTGTCGGCCCTGTGTGACAGCAGGAATGGTTTGATAAAATGGATAAATCCCCGATTTATCTTGTGAAAGTTTCTTCAAGTCAACTGTGCTGCTGCTGCTGTTACTACATTTGTTGTGAGTACTAATGAAAGCGATCGTTTTAGGGTATTTCCCAGTTTGATAGCAAAAAGCTGAAAAATGCAAGAAATGGCCTCCACGGGATAGACACAAAATATCTCCACTGTCACGGTCCAATAACCATCAAGCAGCAAATCATGTGACTGGGCGGCGGCCAGAAGATTGTCGTCTGTCTGCTGGCTGGTTGAGTTCGTCAGTTTGGCGTCTTGTGGCGGGCGATATAGGAACGTTTGGAGGTCGAGGAGGATTTTGAGAAGAATAAAAAGAGTCCGGGAAGATGTAGAGGTATCGCTTCTCGGCTCTCAAGAGCTAAGATCAAGTGTAGTATCTGTTCTTCTCAGTTTAATCCCTGGGACGCAGTTCATTGAACTGCTCTTCGATTAAACGGATTTTTGAACGGTGAACGACGCTAGGCGCTTGCGCCTGCTCGTTTGAGGGTTGTGCAGCTATTGCAGTACCTGCTGCTTCGGCCCATCTCCCACCCTGGTGGGATACTCTTGTTTGTATTAAAGTAGTCTGAAGAAAAGAAGAAGAAGAGGAGGAGGAGGAAAAAAAAAAAAAAAAAAAAAAGACGATGGGCGGATGGATTGATCGATGATCGACTAATGTCTATGGGATAAATGTTGTACACCTGCGTCACCGGTAAAATGAGAAATTGACTGTCGGCCCTGTGTGACAGCAGGAATGGTTTGATAAAATGGATAAATCCCCGATTTATCTTGTGAAAGTTTCTTCAAGTCAACTGTGCTGCTGCTGCTGTTACTACATTTGTTGTGAGTACTAATGAAAGCGATCGTTTTAGGGTATTTCCCAGTTTGATAGCAAAAAGCTGAAAAATGCAAGAAATGGCCTCCACGGGATAGACACAAAATATCTCCACTGTCACGGTCCAATAACCATCAAGCAGCAAATCATGTGACTGGGCGGCGGCCAGAAGATTGTCGTCTGTCTGCTGGCTGGTTGAGTTCGTCAGTTTGGCGTCTTGTGGCGGGCGATATAGGAACGTTTGGAGGTCGAGGAGGATTTTGAGAAGAATAAAAAGAGTCCGGGAAGATGTAGAGGTATCGCTTCTCGGCTCTCAAGAGCTAAGATCAAGTGTAGTATCTGTTCTTCTCAGTTTAATCCCTGGGACGCAGTTCATTGAACTGCTCTTCGATTAAACGGATTTTTGAACGGTGAACGACGCTAGGCGCTTGCGCCTGCTCGTTTGAGGGTTGTGCAGCTATTGCAGTACCTGCTGCTTCGGCCCATCTCCCACCCTGGTGGGATACTCTTGTTTGTATTAAAGTAGTCTGAAGAAAAGAAGAAGAAGAGGAGGAGGAGGAAAAAAAAAAAAAAAAAAAAAAGACGATGGGCGGATGGATTGATCGATGATCGACTAATGTCTATGGGATAAATGTTGTACACCTGCGTCACCGGTAAAATGAGAAATTGACTGTCGGCCCTGTGTGACAGCAGGAATGGTTTGATAAAATGGATAAATCCCCGATTTATCTTGTGAAAGTTTCTTCAAGTCAACTGTGCTGCTGCTGCTGTTACTACATTTGTTGTGAGTACTAATGAAAGCGATCGTTTTAGGGTATTTCCCAGTTTGATAGCAAAAAGCTGAAAAATGCAAGAAATGGCCTCCACGGGATAGACACAAAATATCTCCACTGTCACGGTCCAATAACCATCAAGCAGCAAATCATGTGACTGGGCGGCGGCCAGAAGATTGTCGTCTGTCTGCTGGCTGGTTGAGTTCGTCAGTTTGGCGTCTTGTGGCGGGCGATATAGGAACGTTTGGAGGTCGAGGAGGATTTTGAGAAGAATAAAAAGAGTCCGGGAAGATGTAGAGGTATCGCTTCTCGGCTCTCAAGAGCTAAGATCAAGTGTAGTATCTGTTCTTCTCAGTTTAATCCCTGGGACGCAGTTCATTGAACTGCTCTTCGATTAAACGGATTTTTGAACGTGTGAACGACGCTAGGCGCTTGCGCCTGCTCGTTTGAGGGTTGTGCAGCTATTGCAGTACCTGCTGCTTCGGCCCATCTCCCACCCTGGTGGGATACTCTTGTTTGTATTAAAGTAGTCTGAAGAAAAGAAGAAGAAGAGGAGGAGGAGGAAAAAAAAAAAAAAAAAAAAAAGACGATGGGCGGATGGATTGATCGATGATCGACTAATGTCTATGGGATAAATGTTGTACACCTGCGTCACCGGTAAAATGAGAAATTGACTGTCGGCCCTGTGTGACAGCAGGAATGGTTTGATAAAATGGATAAATCCCCGATTTATCTTGTGAAAGTTTCTTCAAGTCAACTGTGCTGCTGCTGCTGTTACTACATTTGTTGTGAGTACTAATGAAAGCGATCGTTTTAGGGTATTTCCCAGTTTGATAGCAAAAAGCTGAAAAATGCAAGAAATGGCCTCCACGGGATAGACACAAAATATCTCCACTGTCACGGTCCAATAACCATCAAGCAGCAAATCATGTGACTGGGCGGCGGCCAGAAGATTGTCGTCTGTCTGCTGGCTGGTTGAGTTCGTCAGTTTGGCGTCTTGTGGCGGGCGATATAGGAACGTTTGGAGGTCGAGGAGGATTTTGAGAAGAATAAAAAGAGTCCGGGAAGATGTAGAGGTATCGCTTCTCGGCTCTCAAGAGCTAAGATCAAGTGTAGTATCTGTTCTTCTCAGTTTAATCCCTGGGACGCAGTTCATTGAACTGCTCTTCGATTAAACGGATTTTTGAACGGTGAACGACGCTAGGCGCTTGCGCCTGCTCGTTTGAGGGTTGTGCAGCTATTGCAGTACCTGCTGCTTCGGCCCATCTCCCACCCTGGTGGGATACTCTTGTTTGTATTAAAGTAGTCTGAAGAAAAGAAGAAGAAGAGGAGGAGGAGGAAAAAAAAAAAAAAAAAAAAAAGACGATGGGCGGATGGATTGATCGATGATCGACTAATGTCTATGGGATAAATGTTGTACACCTGCGTCACCGGTAAAATGAGAAATTGACTGTCGGCCCTGTGTGACAGCAGGAATGGTTTGATAAAATGGATAAATCCCCGATTTATCTTGTGAAAGTTTCTTCAAGTCAACTGTGCTGCTGCTGCTGTTACTACATTTGTTGTGAGTACTAATGAAAGCGATCGTTTTAGGGTATTTCCCAGTTTGATAGCAAAAAGCTGAAAAATGCAAGAAATGGCCTCCACGGGATAGACACAAAATATCTCCACTGTCACGGTCCAATAACCATCAAGCAGCAAATCATGTGACTGGGCGGCGGCCAGAAGATTGTCGTCTGTCTGCTGGCTGGTTGAGTTCGTCAGTTTGGCGTCTTGTGGCGGGCGATATAGGAACGTTTGGAGGTCGAGGAGGATTTTGAGAAGAATAAAAAGAGTCCGGGAAGATGTAGAGGTATCGCTTCTCGGCTCTCAAGAGCTAAGATCAAGTGTAGTATCTGTTCTTCTCAGTTTAATCCCTGGGACGCAGTTCATTGAACTGCTCTTCGATTAAACGGATTTTTGAACGGTGAACGACGCTAGGCGCTTGCGCCTGCTCGTTTGAGGGTTGTGCAGCTATTGCAGTACCTGCTGCTTCGGCCCATCTCCCACCCTGGTGGGATACTCTTGTTTGTATTAAAGTAGTCTGAAGAAAAGAAGAAGAAGAGGAGGAGGAGGAAAAAAAAAAAAAAAAAAAAAAGACGATGGGCGGATGGATTGATCGATGATCGACTAATGTCTATGGGATAAATGTTGTACACCTGCGTCACCGGTAAAATGAGAAATTGACTGTCGGCCCTGTGTGACAGCAGGAATGGTTTGATAAAATGGATAAATCCCCGATTTATCTTGTGAAAGTTTCTTCAAGTCAACTGTGCTGCTGCTGCTGTTACTACATTTGTTGTGAGTACTAATGAAAGCGATCGTTTTAGGGTATTTCCCAGTTTGATAGCAAAAAGCTGAAAAATGCAAGAAATGGCCTCCACGGGATAGACACAAAATATCTCCACTGTCACGGTCCAATAACCATCAAGCAGCAAATCATGTGACTGGGCGGCGGCCAGAAGATTGTCGTCTGTCTGCTGGCTGGTTGAGTTCGTCAGTTTGGCGTCTTGTGGCGGGCGATATAGGAACGTTTGGAGGTCGAGGAGGATTTTGAGAAGAATAAAAAGAGTCCGGGAAGATGTAGAGGTATCGCTTCTCGGCTCTCAAGAGCTAAGATCAAGTGTAGTATCTGTTCTTCTCAGTTTAATCCCTGGGACGCAGTTCATTGAACTGCTCTTCGATTAAACGGATTTTTGAACGGTGAACGACGCTAGGCGCTTGCGCCTGCTCGTTTGAGGGTTGTGCAGCTATTGCAGTACCTGCTGCTTCGGCCCATCTCCCACCCTGGTGGGATACTCTTGTTTGTATTAAAGTAGTCTGAAGAAAAGAAGAAGAAGAGGAGGAGGAGGAAAAAAAAAAAAAAAAAAAAAAGACGATGGGCGGATGGATTGATCGATGATCGACTAATGTCTATGGGATAAATGTTGTACACCTGCGTCACCGGTAAAATGAGAAATTGACTGTCGGCCCTGTGTGACAGCAGGAATGGTTTGATAAAATGGATAAATCCCCGATTTATCTTGTGAAAGTTTCTTCAAGTCAACTGTGCTGCTGCTGCTGTTACTACATTTGTTGTGAGTACTAATGAAAGCGATCGTTTTAGGGTATTTCCCAGTTTGATAGCAAAAAGCTGAAAAATGCAAGAAATGGCCTCCACGGGATAGACACAAAATATCTCCACTGTCACGGTCCAATAACCATCAAGCAGCAAATCATGTGACTGGGCGGCGGCCAGAAGATTGTCGTCTGTCTGCTGGCTGGTTGAGTTCGTCAGTTTGGCGTCTTGTGGCGGGCGATATAGGAACGTTTGGAGGTCGAGGAGGATTTTGAGAAGAATAAAAAGAGTCCGGGAAGATGTAGAGGTATCGCTTCTCGGCTCTCAAGAGCTAAGATCAAGTGTAGTATCTGTTCTTCTCAGTTTAATCCCTGGGACGCAGTTCATTGAACTGCTCTTCGATTAAACGGATTTTTGAACGGTGAACGACGCTAGGCGCTTGCGCCTGCTCGTTTGAGGGTTGTGCAGCTATTGCAGTACCTGCTGCTTCGGCCCATCTCCCACCCTGGTGGGATACTCTTGTTTGTATTAAAGTAGTCTGAAGAAAAGAAGAAGAAGAGGAGGAGGAGGAAAAAAAAAAAAAAAAAAAAAAGACGATGGGCGGATGGATTGATCGATGATCGACTAATGTCTATGGGATAAATGTTGTACACCTGCGTCACCGGTAAAATGAGAAATTGACTGTCGGCCCTGTGTGACAGCAGGAATGGTTTGATAAAATGGATAAATCCCCGATTTATCTTGTGAAAGTTTCTTCAAGTCAACTGTGCTGCTGCTGCTGTTACTACATTTGTTGTGAGTACTAATGAAAGCGATCGTTTTAGGGTATTTCCCAGTTTGATAGCAAAAAGCTGAAAAATGCAAGAAATGGCCTCCACGGGATAGACACAAAATATCTCCACTGTCACGGTCCAATAACCATCAAGCAGCAAATCATGTGACTGGGCGGCGGCCAGAAGATTGTCGTCTGTCTGCTGGCTGGTTGAGTTCGTCAGTTTGGCGTCTTGTGGCGGGCGATATAGGAACGTTTGGAGGTCGAGGAGGATTTTGAGAAGAATAAAAAGAGTCCGGGAAGATGTAGAGGTATCGCTTCTCGGCTCTCAAGAGCTAAGATCAAGTGTAGTATCTGTTCTTCTCAGTTTAATCCCTGGGACGCAGTTCATTGAACTGCTCTTCGATTAAACGGATTTTTGAACGGTGAACGACGCTAGGCGCTTGCGCCTGCTCGTTTGAGGGTTGTGCAGCTATTGCAGTACCTGCTGCTTCGGCCCATCTCCCACCCTGGTGGGATACTCTTGTTTGTATTAAAGTAGTCTGAAGAAAAGAAGAAGAAGAGGAGGAGGAGGAAAAAAAAAAAAAAAAAAAAAAGACGATGGGCGGATGGATTGATCGATGATCGACTAATGTCTATGGGATAAATGTTGTACACCTGCGTCACCGGTAAAATGAGAAATTGACTGTCGGCCCTGTGTGACAGCAGGAATGGTTTGATAAAATGGATAAATCCCCGATTTATCTTGTGAAAGTTTCTTCAAGTCAACTGTGCTGCTGCTGCTGTTACTACATTTGTTGTGAGTACTAATGAAAGCGATCGTTTTAGGGTATTTCCCAGTTTGATAGCAAAAAGCTGAAAAATGCAAGAAATGGCCTCCACGGGATAGACACAAAATATCTCCACTGTCACGGTCCAATAACCATCAAGCAGCAAATCATGTGACTGGGCGGCGGCCAGAAGATTGTCGTCTGTCTGCTGGCTGGTTGAGTTCGTCAGTTTGGCGTCTTGTGGCGGGCGATATAGGAACGTTTGGAGGTCGAGGAGGATTTTGAGAAGAATAAAAAGAGTCCGGGAAGATGTAGAGGTATCGCTTCTCGGCTCTCAAGAGCTAAGATCAAGTGTAGTATCTGTTCTTCTCAGTTTAATCCCTGGGACGCAGTTCATTGAACTGCTCTTCGATTAAACGGATTTTTGAACGGTGAACGACGCTAGGCGCTTGCGCCTGCTCGTTTGAGGGTTGTGCAGCTATTGCAGTACCTGCTGCTTCGGCCCATCTCCCACCCTGGTGGGATACTCTTGTTTGTATTAAAGTAGTCTGAAGAAAAGAAGAAGAAGAGGAGGAGGAGGAAAAAAAAAAAAAAAAAAAAAAGACGATGGGCGGATGGATTGATCGATGATCGACTAATGTCTATGGGATAAATGTTGTACACCTGCGTCACCGGTAAAATGAGAAATTGACTGTCGGCCCTGTGTGACAGCAGGAATGGTTTGATAAAATGGATAAATCCCCGATTTATCTTGTGAAAGTTTCTTCAAGTCAACTGTGCTGCTGCTGCTGTTACTACATTTGTTGTGAGTACTAATGAAAGCGATCGTTTTAGGGTATTTCCCAGTTTGATAGCAAAAAGCTGAAAAATGCAAGAAATGGCCTCCACGGGATAGACACAAAATATCTCCACTGTCACGGTCCAATAACCATCAAGCAGCAAATCATGTGACTGGGCGGCGGCCAGAAGATTGTCGTCTGTCTGCTGGCTGGTTGAGTTCGTCAGTTTGGCGTCTTGTGGCGGGCGATATAGGAACGTTTGGAGGTCGAGGAGGATTTTGAGAAGAATAAAAAGAGTCCGGGAAGATGTAGAGGTATCGCTTCTCGGCTCTCAAGAGCTAAGATCAAGTGTAGTATCTGTTCTTCTCAGTTTAATCCCTGGGACGCAGTTCATTGAACTGCTCTTCGATTAAACGGATTTTTGAACGGTGAACGACGCTAGGCGCTTGCGCCTGCTCGTTTGAGGGTTGTGCAGCTATTGCAGTACCTGCTGCTTCGGCCCATCTCCCACCCTGGTGGGATACTCTTGTTTGTATTAAAGTAGTCTGAAGAAAAGAAGAAGAAGAGGAGGAGGAGGAAAAAAAAAAAAAAAAAAAAAAGACGATGGGCGGATGGATTGATCGATGATCGACTAATGTCTATGGGATAAATGTTGTACACCTGCGTCACCGGTAAAATGAGAAATTGACTGTCGGCCCTGTGTGACAGCAGGAATGGTTTGATAAAATGGATAAATCCCCGATTTATCTTGTGAAAGTTTCTTCAAGTCAACTGTGCTGCTGCTGCTGTTACTACATTTGTTGTGAGTACTAATGAAAGCGATCGTTTTAGGGTATTTCCCAGTTTGATAGCAAAAAGCTGAAAAATGCAAGAAATGGCCTCCACGGGATAGACACAAAATATCTCCACTGTCACGGTCCAATAACCATCAAGCAGCAAATCATGTGACTGGGCGGCGGCCAGAAGATTGTCGTCTGTCTGCTGGCTGGTTGAGTTCGTCAGTTTGGCGTCTTGTGGCGGGCGATATAGGAACGTTTGGAGGTCGAGGAGGATTTTGAGAAGAATAAAAAGAGTCCGGGAAGATGTAGAGGTATCGCTTCTCGGCTCTCAAGAGCTAAGATCAAGTGTAGTATCTGTTCTTCTCAGTTTAATCCCTGGGACGCAGTTCATTGAACTGCTCTTCGATTAAACGGATTTTTGAACGGTGAACGACGCTAGGCGCTTGCGCCTGCTCGTTTGAGGGTTGTGCAGCTATTGCAGTACCTGCTGCTTCGGCCCATCTCCCACCCTGGTGGGATACTCTTGTTTGTATTAAAGTAGTCTGAAGAAAAGAAGAAGAAGAGGAGGAGGAGGAAAAAAAAAAAAAAAAAAAAAAGACGATGGGCGGATGGATTGATCGATGATCGACTAATGTCTATGGGATAAATGTTGTACACCTGCGTCACCGGTAAAATGAGAAATTGACTGTCGGCCCTGTGTGACAGCAGGAATGGTTTGATAAAATGGATAAATCCCCGATTTATCTTGTGAAAGTTTCTTCAAGTCAACTGTGCTGCTGCTGCTGTTACTACATTTGTTGTGAGTACTAATGAAAGCGATCGTTTTAGGGTATTTCCCAGTTTGATAGCAAAAAGCTGAAAAATGCAAGAAATGGCCTCCACGGGATAGACACAAAATATCTCCACTGTCACGGTCCAATAACCATCAAGCAGCAAATCATGTGACTGGGCGGCGGCCAGAAGATTGTCGTCTGTCTGCTGGCTGGTTGAGTTCGTCAGTTTGGCGTCTTGTGGCGGGCGATATAGGAACGTTTGGAGGTCGAGGAGGATTTTGAGAAGAATAAAAAGAGTCCGGGAAGATGTAGAGGTATCGCTTCTCGGCTCTCAAGAGCTAAGATCAAGTGTAGTATCTGTTCTTCTCAGTTTAATCCCTGGGACGCAGTTCATTGAACTGCTCTTCGATTAAACGGATTTTTGAACGGTGAACGACGCTAGGCGCTTGCGCCTGCTCGTTTGAGGGTTGTGCAGCTATTGCAGTACCTGCTGCTTCGGCCCATCTCCCACCCTGGTGGGATACTCTTGTTTGTATTAAAGTAGTCTGAAGAAAAGAAGAAGAAGAGGAGGAGGAGGAAAAAAAAAAAAAAAAAAAAAAGACGATGGGCGGATGGATTGATCGATGATCGACTAATGTCTATGGGATAAATGTTGTACACCTGCGTCACCGGTAAAATGAGAAATTGACTGTCGGCCCTGTGTGACAGCAGGAATGGTTTGATAAAATGGATAAATCCCCGATTTATCTTGTGAAAGTTTCTTCAAGTCAACTGTGCTGCTGCTGCTGTTACTACATTTGTTGTGAGTACTAATGAAAGCGATCGTTTTAGGGTATTTCCCAGTTTGATAGCAAAAAGCTGAAAAATGCAAGAAATGGCCTCCACGGGATAGACACAAAATATCTCCACTGTCACGGTCCAATAACCATCAAGCAGCAAATCATGTGACTGGGCGGCGGCCAGAAGATTGTCGTCTGTCTGCTGGCTGGTTGAGTTCGTCAGTTTGGCGTCTTGTGGCGGGCGATATAGGAACGTTTGGAGGTCGAGGAGGATTTTGAGAAGAATAAAAAGAGTCCGGGAAGATGTAGAGGTATCGCTTCTCGGCTCTCAAGAGCTAAGATCAAGTGTAGTATCTGTTCTTCTCAGTTTAATCCCTGGGACGCAGTTCATTGAACTGCTCTTCGATTAAACGGATTTTTGAACGGTGAACGACGCTAGGCGCTTGCGCCTGCTCGTTTGAGGGTTGTGCAGCTATTGCAGTACCTGCTGCTTCGGCCCATCTCCCACCCTGGTGGGATACTCTTGTTTGTATTAAAGTAGTCTGAAGAAAAGAAGAAGAAGAGGAGGAGGAGGAAAAAAAAAAAAAAAAAAAAAAGACGATGGGCGGATGGATTGATCGATGATCGACTAATGTCTATGGGATAAATGTTGTACACCTGCGTCACCGGTAAAATGAGAAATTGACTGTCGGCCCTGTGTGACAGCAGGAATGGTTTGATAAAATGGATAAATCCCCGATTTATCTTGTGAAAGTTTCTTCAAGTCAACTGTGCTGCTGCTGCTGTTACTACATTTGTTGTGAGTACTAATGAAAGCGATCGTTTTAGGGTATTTCCCAGTTTGATAGCAAAAAGCTGAAAAATGCAAGAAATGGCCTCCACGGGATAGACACAAAATATCTCCACTGTCACGGTCCAATAACCATCAAGCAGCAAATCATGTGACTGGGCGGCGGCCAGAAGATTGTCGTCTGTCTGCTGGCTGGTTGAGTTCGTCAGTTTGGCGTCTTGTGGCGGGCGATATAGGAACGTTTGGAGGTCGAGGAGGATTTTGAGAAGAATAAAAAGAGTCCGGGAAGATGTAGAGGTATCGCTTCTCGGCTCTCAAGAGCTAAGATCAAGTGTAGTATCTGTTCTTCTCAGTTTAATCCCTGGGACGCAGTTCATTGAACTGCTCTTCGATTAAACGGATTTTTGAACGGTGAACGACGCTAGGCGCTTGCGCCTGCTCGTTTGAGGGTTGTGCAGCTATTGCAGTACCTGCTGCTTCGGCCCATCTCCCACCCTGGTGGGATACTCTTGTTTGTATTAAAGTAGTCTGAAGAAAAGAAGAAGAAGAGGAGGAGGAGGAAAAAAAAAAAAAAAAAAAAAAGACGATGGGCGGATGGATTGATCGATGATCGACTAATGTCTATGGGATAAATGTTGTACACCTGCGTCACCGGTAAAATGAGAAATTGACTGTCGGCCCTGTGTGACAGCAGGAATGGTTTGATAAAATGGATAAATCCCCGATTTATCTTGTGAAAGTTTCTTCAAGTCAACTGTGCTGCTGCTGCTGTTACTACATTTGTTGTGAGTACTAATGAAAGCGATCGTTTTAGGGTATTTCCCAGTTTGATAGCAAAAAGCTGAAAAATGCAAGAAATGGCCTCCACGGGATAGACACAAAATATCTCCACTGTCACGGTCCAATAACCATCAAGCAGCAAATCATGTGACTGGGCGGCGGCCAGAAGATTGTCGTCTGTCTGCTGGCTGGTTGAGTTCGTCAGTTTGGCGTCTTGTGGCGGGCGATATAGGAACGTTTGGAGGTCGAGGAGGATTTTGAGAAGAATAAAAAGAGTCCGGGAAGATGTAGAGGTATCGCTTCTCGGCTCTCAAGAGCTAAGATCAAGTGTAGTATCTGTTCTTCTCAGTTTAATCCCTGGGACGCAGTTCATTGAACTGCTCTTCGATTAAACGGATTTTTGAACGGTGAACGACGCTAGGCGCTTGCGCCTGCTCGTTTGAGGGTTGTGCAGCTATTGCAGTACCTGCTGCTTCGGCCCATCTCCCACCCTGGTGGGATACTCTTGTTTGTATTAAAGTAGTCTGAAGAAAAGAAGAAGAAGAGGAGGAGGAGGAAAAAAAAAAAAAAAAAAAAAAGACGATGGGCGGATGGATTGATCGATGATCGACTAATGTCTATGGGATAAATGTTGTACACCTGCGTCACCGGTAAAATGAGAAATTGACTGTCGGCCCTGTGTGACAGCAGGAATGGTTTGATAAAATGGATAAATCCCCGATTTATCTTGTGAAAGTTTCTTCAAGTCAACTGTGCTGCTGCTGCTGTTACTACATTTGTTGTGAGTACTAATGAAAGCGATCGTTTTAGGGTATTTCCCAGTTTGATAGCAAAAAGCTGAAAAATGCAAGAAATGGCCTCCACGGGATAGACACAAAATATCTCCACTGTCACGGTCCAATAACCATCAAGCAGCAAATCATGTGACTGGGCGGCGGCCAGAAGATTGTCGTCTGTCTGCTGGCTGGTTGAGTTCGTCAGTTTGGCGTCTTGTGGCGGGCGATATAGGAACGTTTGGAGGTCGAGGAGGATTTTGAGAAGAATAAAAAGAGTCCGGGAAGATGTAGAGGTATCGCTTCTCGGCTCTCAAGAGCTAAGATCAAGTGTAGTATCTGTTCTTCTCAGTTTAATCCCTGGGACGCAGTTCATTGAACTGCTCTTCGATTAAACGGATTTTTGAACGGTGAACGACGCTAGGCGCTTGCGCCTGCTCGTTTGAGGGTTGTGCAGCTATTGCAGTACCTGCTGCTTCGGCCCATCTCCCACCCTGGTGGGATACTCTTGTTTGTATTAAAGTAGTCTGAAGAAAAGAAGAAGAAGAGGAGGAGGAGGAAAAAAAAAAAAAAAAAAAAAAGACGATGGGCGGATGGATTGATCGATGATCGACTAATGTCTATGGGATAAATGTTGTACACCTGCGTCACCGGTAAAATGAGAAATTGACTGTCGGCCCTGTGTGACAGCAGGAATGGTTTGATAAAATGGATAAATCCCCGATTTATCTTGTGAAAGTTTCTTCAAGTCAACTGTGCTGCTGCTGCTGTTACTACATTTGTTGTGAGTACTAATGAAAGCGATCGTTTTAGGGTATTTCCCAGTTTGATAGCAAAAAGCTGAAAAATGCAAGAAATGGCCTCCACGGGATAGACACAAAATATCTCCACTGTCACGGTCCAATAACCATCAAGCAGCAAATCATGTGACTGGGCGGCGGCCAGAAGATTGTCGTCTGTCTGCTGGCTGGTTGAGTTCGTCAGTTTGGCGTCTTGTGGCGGGCGATATAGGAACGTTTGGAGGTCGAGGAGGATTTTGAGAAGAATAAAAAGAGTCCGGGAAGATGTAGAGGTATCGCTTCTCGGCTCTCAAGAGCTAAGATCAAGTGTAGTATCTGTTCTTCTCAGTTTAATCCCTGGGACGCAGTTCATTGAACTGCTCTTCGATTAAACGGATTTTTGAACGGTGAACGACGCTAGGCGCTTGCGCCTGCTCGTTTGAGGGTTGTGCAGCTATTGCAGTACCTGCTGCTTCGGCCCATCTCCCACCCTGGTGGGATACTCTTGTTTGTATTAAAGTAGTCTGAAGAAAAGAAGAAGAAGAGGAGGAGGAGGAAAAAAAAAAAAAAAAAAAAAAGACGATGGGCGGATGGATTGATCGATGATCGACTAATGTCTATGGGATAAATGTTGTACACCTGCGTCACCGGTAAAATGAGAAATTGACTGTCGGCCCTGTGTGACAGCAGGAATGGTTTGATAAAATGGATAAATCCCCGATTTATCTTGTGAAAGTTTCTTCAAGTCAACTGTGCTGCTGCTGCTGTTACTACATTTGTTGTGAGTACTAATGAAAGCGATCGTTTTAGGGTATTTCCCAGTTTGATAGCAAAAAGCTGAAAAATGCAAGAAATGGCCTCCACGGGATAGACACAAAATATCTCCACTGTCACGGTCCAATAACCATCAAGCAGCAAATCATGTGACTGGGCGGCGGCCAGAAGATTGTCGTCTGTCTGCTGGCTGGTTGAGTTCGTCAGTTTGGCGTCTTGTGGCGGGCGATATAGGAACGTTTGGAGGTCGAGGAGGATTTTGAGAAGAATAAAAAGAGTCCGGGAAGATGTAGAGGTATCGCTTCTCGGCTCTCAAGAGCTAAGATCAAGTGTAGTATCTGTTCTTCTCAGTTTAATCCCTGGGACGCAGTTCATTGAACTGCTCTTCGATTAAACGGATTTTTGAACGGTGAACGACGCTAGGCGCTTGCGCCTGCTCGTTTGAGGGTTGTGCAGCTATTGCAGTACCTGCTGCTTCGGCCCATCTCCCACCCTGGTGGGATACTCTTGTTTGTATTAAAGTAGTCTGAAGAAAAGAAGAAGAAGAGGAGGAGGAGGAAAAAAAAAAAAAAAAAAAAAAGACGATGGGCGGATGGATTGATCGATGATCGACTAATGTCTATGGGATAAATGTTGTACACCTGCGTCACCGGTAAAATGAGAAATTGACTGTCGGCCCTGTGTGACAGCAGGAATGGTTTGATAAAATGGATAAATCCCCGATTTATCTTGTGAAAGTTTCTTCAAGTCAACTGTGCTGCTGCTGCTGTTACTACATTTGTTGTGAGTACTAATGAAAGCGATCGTTTTAGGGTATTTCCCAGTTTGATAGCAAAAAGCTGAAAAATGCAAGAAATGGCCTCCACGGGATAGACACAAAATATCTCCACTGTCACGGTCCAATAACCATCAAGCAGCAAATCATGTGACTGGGCGGCGGCCAGAAGATTGTCGTCTGTCTGCTGGCTGGTTGAGTTCGTCAGTTTGGCGTCTTGTGGCGGGCGATATAGGAACGTTTGGAGGTCGAGGAGGATTTTGAGAAGAATAAAAAGAGTCCGGGAAGATGTAGAGGTATCGCTTCTCGGCTCTCAAGAGCTAAGATCAAGTGTAGTATCTGTTCTTCTCAGTTTAATCCCTGGGACGCAGTTCATTGAACTGCTCTTCGATTAAACGGATTTTTGAACGGTGAACGACGCTAGGCGCTTGCGCCTGCTCGTTTGAGGGTTGTGCAGCTATTGCAGTACCTGCTGCTTCGGCCCATCTCCCACCCTGGTGGGATACTCTTGTTTGTATTAAAGTAGTCTGAAGAAAAGAAGAAGAAGAGGAGGAGGAGGAAAAAAAAAAAAAAAAAAAAAAGACGATGGGCGGATGGATTGATCGATGATCGACTAATGTCTATGGGATAAATGTTGTACACCTGCGTCACCGGTAAAATGAGAAATTGACTGTCGGCCCTGTGTGACAGCAGGAATGGTTTGATAAAATGGATAAATCCCCGATTTATCTTGTGAAAGTTTCTTCAAGTCAACTGTGCTGCTGCTGCTGTTACTACATTTGTTGTGAGTACTAATGAAAGCGATCGTTTTAGGGTATTTCCCAGTTTGATAGCAAAAAGCTGAAAAATGCAAGAAATGGCCTCCACGGGATAGACACAAAATATCTCCACTGTCACGGTCCAATAACCATCAAGCAGCAAATCATGTGACTGGGCGGCGGCCAGAAGATTGTCGTCTGTCTGCTGGCTGGTTGAGTTCGTCAGTTTGGCGTCTTGTGGCGGGCGATATAGGAACGTTTGGAGGTCGAGGAGGATTTTGAGAAGAATAAAAAGAGTCCGGGAAGATGTAGAGGTATCGCTTCTCGGCTCTCAAGAGCTAAGATCAAGTGTAGTATCTGTTCTTCTCAGTTTAATCCCTGGGACGCAGTTCATTGAACTGCTCTTCGATTAAACGGATTTTTGAACGGTGAACGACGCTAGGCGCTTGCGCCTGCTCGTTTGAGGGTTGTGCAGCTATTGCAGTACCTGCTGCTTCGGCCCATCTCCCACCCTGGTGGGATACTCTTGTTTGTATTAAAGTAGTCTGAAGAAAAGAAGAAGAAGAGGAGGAGGAGGAAAAAAAAAAAAAAAAAAAAAAGACGATGGGCGGATGGATTGATCGATGATCGACTAATGTCTATGGGATAAATGTTGTACACCTGCGTCACCGGTAAAATGAGAAATTGACTGTCGGCCCTGTGTGACAGCAGGAATGGTTTGATAAAATGGATAAATCCCCGATTTATCTTGTGAAAGTTTCTTCAAGTCAACTGTGCTGCTGCTGCTGTTACTACATTTGTTGTGAGTACTAATGAAAGCGATCGTTTTAGGGTATTTCCCAGTTTGATAGCAAAAAGCTGAAAAATGCAAGAAATGGCCTCCACGGGATAGACACAAAATATCTCCACTGTCACGGTCCAATAACCATCAAGCAGCAAATCATGTGACTGGGCGGCGGCCAGAAGATTGTCGTCTGTCTGCTGGCTGGTTGAGTTCGTCAGTTTGGCGTCTTGTGGCGGGCGATATAGGAACGTTTGGAGGTCGAGGAGGATTTTGAGAAGAATAAAAAGAGTCCGGGAAGATGTAGAGGTATCGCTTCTCGGCTCTCAAGAGCTAAGATCAAGTGTAGTATCTGTTCTTCTCAGTTTAATCCCTGGGACGCAGTTCATTGAACTGCTCTTCGATTAAACGGATTTTTGAACGGTGAACGACGCTAGGCGCTTGCGCCTGCTCGTTTGAGGGTTGTGCAGCTATTGCAGTACCTGCTGCTTCGGCCCATCTCCCACCCTGGTGGGATACTCTTGTTTGTATTAAAGTAGTCTGAAGAAAAGAAGAAGAAGAGGAGGAGGAGGAAAAAAAAAAAAAAAAAAAAAAGACGATGGGCGGATGGATTGATCGATGATCGACTAATGTCTATGGGATAAATGTTGTACACCTGCGTCACCGGTAAAATGAGAAATTGACTGTCGGCCCTGTGTGACAGCAGGAATGGTTTGATAAAATGGATAAATCCCCGATTTATCTTGTGAAAGTTTCTTCAAGTCAACTGTGCTGCTGCTGCTGTTACTACATTTGTTGTGAGTACTAATGAAAGCGATCGTTTTAGGGTATTTCCCAGTTTGATAGCAAAAAGCTGAAAAATGCAAGAAATGGCCTCCACGGGATAGACACAAAATATCTCCACTGTCACGGTCCAATAACCATCAAGCAGCAAATCATGTGACTGGGCGGCGGCCAGAAGATTGTCGTCTGTCTGCTGGCTGGTTGAGTTCGTCAGTTTGGCGTCTTGTGGCGGGCGATATAGGAACGTTTGGAGGTCGAGGAGGATTTTGAGAAGAATAAAAAGAGTCCGGGAAGATGTAGAGGTATCGCTTCTCGGCTCTCAAGAGCTAAGATCAAGTGTAGTATCAGTCGGGTTCGGACGTGTTTTTCGAGCTCTTCAGGTCCAGATCTATATCTCAGAATATCTCAGCGATCAGACAGTCTTAGTGAGCTATCTATGGTTTAAAATCTCTATAAAGTAATTATCTAAAACTTTCTCACAGAAAGTTTTCTCAGTTTTCAACAAAAAGCTCTTTTTAGAGCTAAACCTAAAAAGTCGGAAAATTTGCCGGCTTTTTTTTCATTTGCCTAGAACCTAGGAAATACCCTATCTTAAGTTCTGATTTTTGGTAATTAGCCTAAATATCAGTTATATAACCTAAAAAAGTCAAGGTTTCTCCTTTTAATTACGTTAGAACGCCTTTAGAAGGCTTTCTAACTAGGCCTAGCCTAACCACGCCAATTTTTCCCGCCTTTTTTGCGGAAATCCCCCTAACGAATACCATTATTCAAAAATGGTTCTTTTCAAACAGGTTCGTACCCTCAACTTCGAGGTACAATGCCCAACCGATTACCCCTTCAACATAAGCGACTTCATGAACCTCTTCCGGGCGGAAGGACCATTCTCACACGCCAAAAAAGAAATCTTTGGTATCACTCAAATCAACCACATAAGAAAATTATATTCCATCACCTTCAAGGCAGAAAACAGTGCAGAACAAATGCACTTCTTTAAAAGAAGATTTTCAACAAGACAACTCATCCATCTAAATGATGGTACTCAAATCGGGATCACGGTGCAAGAACCAAGACCCCCAGCAACGACCATCACCCTCCACCCAGTTCCATTCGAAACACCACTAGAAGAAATCGCCGATATTGTCACACAACAACAATGGGGCAAGCTTCTTCGCCAACAGTTTGGCCATTACCGAGAGTTTCCAGAGTTCCGCAACTCATATCTGCACCTCCTTATCGAGGACATTAAAGAAAATAATATTCCAGAACAAATCACAATTAATGAGAAACCGGTTGAAATAATTATGTCGTCAAGGAAACGAAACAGATGTAATTATTGCAAAGCAATAGGACACAACATTCAAGAATGTCCAAAAAAATCAACTCCACCAGTACAATCTGAGCCGACGGGGAAAGGAATCATATCCTATAGAAATGCCGTCCTCAATACACCCTCCAACACCACTCAAAACAAATCAGAAACAAACTCCACAAATCAACAAGACGAAACAACAAGACTCCACAAAACCCCCCCGCAACAAGAACCTCAACAAAAATCAGACGAGCAGGGATGCAGCTCCAAAACCAACAAAAACATGGAAACAGATAGTTCCCCAGAAGATGACGATCAATCCGACACAAACACCGCCCCCAACAACAGCATAATGGATACGGACATAGACACCACCACGTCTATAGAAGAAAACGCAAGATACCTTGAACAATTACTAAATTCAACAAACCCAAGCACCATTAAAACATTTGAAACATTTCAAGTTCAAGAAAAAAGAGGGAGAGGCACATCGGGCAGTGACACTCCCACACCAAAAAAACAAAGAAGCAAATCAACATCCCCTCATTAAATCAACATCAAACAACAAGCAAGTGAAGAAATCTTTCCGATGGAGGGCATTAGCATAGTAATAGCATCAATAAACTGTAATAGCATCATGCCTTCCCTACAAGACATAGAACAATACATAGTTAACAATAAAATAGACATCCTCTGCCTTCAAGAAACCCACCTCATCGACAAGGAAACCATCCGAATGTGGACACAAAATCTCAACCTAGAAATATATCTAAACACAGAAGAAAAAAGAACAACGACAAAACAATTCAAAAATGGTACTTGTATCATCACTCGGAAAAATAGAGAAAGACTTCTTCTTAAAGACCAACACATTATCATCAAAAATAGAATCCAGCAACTTAATATAAGTATAGCAGACAAGGAAATCTCAATCATAAATGTATATTTGAAATCAGGTGGAGCATATCAAAACGTACTCTGCAGGAAAGAACAAATCCTACAACTGGCACAACACATAGAAACGAATACATCCAATGAAATCATCATGGCAGGTGACTTCAATATGATAATTGATTCTGAAGATACAATAAATCCAACCCAAGCAAGACCAGACCAAGAAACACTGAGAAATCTTATCACCAAAACTCAACTATGCGACTCCTACCGATGCTTCCATCCCCAAAAGAACGTCTTCTCATATATTACAAAAAAATCGGCTACAAGAATAGACCGAATTTACATCCCAAAAGATCTACAGACCAAGACCATCCAATCTACTTATGTGAATAACCACTTCTCCGATCACAAATATGGACCATTAATTGCACTAAGATTCTCAACCCCACCAAGAAGAAGACAAATAAACTTATGGAAACTAAACTCATCTATTCTCAATCAGGAAATGGAACACACAAGCACTGATACTGTAATTAGAAACTTTATCGAAAACCCGAGAAGAACAACAGACCCCCTAGAATGGTGGGACTACACAAAAAGAAAATTGAGACAACATTATCAAAAACTCTCAAAACAAATACACAAACAACAAAAGGAAAAAATGATATACTATCAATATCGAAGAGAAACTATCAAAAACTCGACGAACCCTACAGACCAAAATGAACTCATGAAAATACAAGAATCTATAAAGAAAATACAGGTACAAAAAGACAAAGGAGCAATGACAAGATCCAGAACAAAAATATTTGATGATGCCGAAGAGCCAACAAAACTATTCTACAGAAGCGAAAACAAGAAACAAGGGAAAAAAGACATACAATGCTTAATCAGTGCACAAGGAACAAAAATCACACAAATAGAAGGAATTGAACAAATTGCATATGATTTTTACGATCAACTATGGAACCAAGACACACAACCATCAAAAGAAGAATGCCAACAATATCTATCAACAATACCACCTATAACATCAGATAATGAAAAAGAACCAACACCATTTGTATCAAAAGAAGAAATCAAGACAGCAATAGAGCAATTACACAACAACAAGTCCCCCGGATCCGACGGCCTAACCACAGAATTTTATAAAGCACATCAACAAATCCTGCTTCCAATACTGCAAGAAATATACAACAACACCTATCTGAGAGGAATACTAACTCCATCACAGTATATGGCAATCATAACACTACTACCAAAAAAAGGAAACAAAGAAGAAATAAAGAACTGGAGGCCTATAGCATTATTAAACACAGACTATAAAATTCTGAGTATGATTCTAAAAAATAAACTGATACCGTACGTTCAAGACCACATCCTTCAACACCAACAATGTGGACTTCCTGGAAGAAACATTAGAAAAATACATCTCAATATACAAGCAGCAATGGAACAATCCCAGGACACAAAATCAAGATTGGCCATCCTACAATTTGACTTTAAAAAAGCATTCGACAACCTCAGCCATCAATTCATCATCATGACACTGAAACGTATGAACATACCAAAAACGATCATCAAATGGATAAAAATCATGTACAAAAATCCTCAAGCAAGAATCCGCATAAGTCAAAACCTAACCAACCCAATCAACGTTCAATCAGGAGTAAGACAAGGATGCCCTTTAAGCATGCTGCTATTCATAATAGCTATTAACACCCTGACATATAAAATCATCCAAAATCCCAACATTCATGGATGCTCTGTGGGAAATCAGCATCTGACGGTCCAACAATACGCTGATGATATCACATTCTTCATTCAAGAAAAAGAATCACTGAACAAAATAATCGAGACCTTACGAAATTTCTCAAGACAATCAGGACTAAAAATTAATCAAAACAAAACCATCATTTGCTGCAACTCGGACCCACTCTATAATGAAATTAAACAAATCATCCCAAATAGCACCAAAGAAAACACAAGCAAGATCCTAGGAATCATTTTTTCGATGACAGAAAACACCGCCAACATCAACTGGAATCAAACCCTTAACAAAATCGAGAAGATAACAAATCAACACAAATCCAGAAGATTATCATTACTGGGAAGAAAAAATATCATCAATGCCCTCATCCTACCACATATACTACAAGTTGCAGCCATCTTCTACCCTAGACAGAGTACTATAAATCAAATAGAAAACAAAATCTTCAAATTTCTATGGTATCCCCAAATCATAGAACCTCAAGCAAGAAAACAACTTATTGCACCCTACAACAAAGGAGGACTTCAAATACCAGACATAGAAATGAAATGTGCTACAACATACTTAATCTCAATGACAACCACAATACAAGAAGATAATTATGAAAACTCCTTTTTCATACAATGGGCCAAGTACAACATGGGAACCCTCGTAAAACAAATCAATCCAAACATCTACTCCAATTCTATACCGCATCGACCCAAACCAAATGAAACATGGAAAAAAAGATGGGACATCCTTCAAAAATACAACCTCCTGGCCTATAAGATGCACGCGACAACATCAAAAGAATTGTACCGTACCCTTCTGGAACAAAAATGCACCCAATCTGACATCAAAGATGACCAAGATCAACCAATTCCATGGACAAATATTCTTTTAAAAATAAAAAACTGCAACTTCTTCACCCTAGCAGAACAATCACTATCATACAAAGTAGCACACAAAGCCTTCATCTGTGGATCCTTCTACGACAAGAAAAAATTATACAAGACAAAATCTAATGAAATTCGCAAAGTAAAATGTAAACTCTGCTCAACAGAAAGGGACACCATAAATCATGTCTTACTCCAATGTAAAACTACAAATATTATTAGAAAGTACATTATCGACACAATCAAAGAAGAAACCAACACCCAACTTTCCAATCTACAACGAGCCATCATGTACAACCTACTTCCAAATGACATGCCAAAAATCAACATCATCAGGAAACTATTAACAATATACAGAGAAGAAATCATCCAGCTGAAAGAAAATCAAGACAAAAGCAATAAATACATTACCAACACTAACAGAAAAATGCAGGAAACATTATGGAAAATAAAATGCAAATTCAAAATCATCAAAAATCAAGCAACATCCCAAGAAAAGAAGAAACCATCAACTTCACGGAACCAAGATTTGGATAAAATCATCCCTAGATCACCAACACAGAGAAATAAATAAATAAAGCAACGACAGATGACTGACAGTTTACTCTAATTATAGAAATAGAACTTGAGAATATTAGACCATACTGAACTTAACCTAAATAATCTATATATAGGCCTAGAAAGCAACATATATATATATAATATATCCTCGGAACCCAACAAACGACAATATATATATACCTTAAGATGCCTGTCAGCATCACATCCTATACTTAGCAGATAAAATAGGCCTAGTTGATCATAAACAAGAATAATACTGAAATTAACCTAAATAACCTATATATAAGACTAAACCACAATATATATACAATAATATAATACAATACTGTACATAATAAATGAATATATATATAAATTACCCTAAGATGTCTGTTACAGCATCACATACTATAACTATCAGATATAATAGGCTTACTTAGTCATAAACAGGAAATAATACTAAAGTTAACCTAAATAAACTATACATAGACCTAGACCACAATATATATAAAATGAAAAATATGGAATATGCATAAATAAACCCATACCTTACCTTAAGACACCTATCATAGCATCATATCCTATATTTAACATATATAATACTAAATACATCCTTAAGATGTACCAATAGAATAAAAAAATATGATAAAATAATAAATAAATATAAACGATACAAGTAATTATCTTAAACTTCCTGAAGAAAAGTACATAATCCTCCTTTTTTCTTTTCTCTCACCCCCTCCCAAACCTCCCAAACCTCCATCACCCCAATTTATAATATAAAAATATGACTATAAAAAAATAAAAACAAAAATACTGCTGCGAAACTGACATGGAATGATGAACCAACATTCAACAATCATCAACTGAAACCACTTATGAAATGAAAACCGATGACGACCATCCAAACAATGATCTACTACCAATGATGAACCTGGAATACCATCAACGATGAAACAAAAACAATCGCCTTACAAACCAAAACCAAATGGACAACTCTATGCACACTTTATTCTGATGTACTCTTATGTAATGACCATAATATGACTATATTATGCATGGAACATGAACAACTATGATTATTTTGTGAAAACAACATTATTTAAATGAATAAAATCATAATATATACATGATAATGCAACTAAATATGTATAATTGTCACTTAATTTACTCTAAATATCCATATATGTGTGTATTTTTCATTTTTTTGTGTTTTTTACAATGTTCAATGGATCCACAAAATTACTAACCTCTGGAAATCCCCTAATATGAAATTTGGATAAATCATAAATTTTCCCGAAACATCATATAATTCAAAATAACTTTTTCAATTTTTTGTATTTTCCCAACCTTTTTCCAATTGCTTAACTGATTGGAACAACCACTCCACTGATAATTATCAATTAATATATAAATTTATCCTTGGAACCCATTGTAATACTTGTACTTTCACTACATTTGTGTATTATTTTTTTATGTCGAATATTGCCACCAAATGTTCGCATCATGATTTTTTGGAATTCCCCAAATGTGAAATTTTGCTAAATCATAAAATTCCCGTGAACATCATATAACTCAAAATAACAAAATTGCATTTTTTATCGTATTTTTTCACACATAACCAAACGAAATAATTATCGTAACCTATAATCGAAAACTGAATTATTTTGTCTTTATTATTTCAAATATAAATAACGTTAATAGAAAAAAAAAAAAAAAAAAGTGTAGTATCTGTTCTTCTCAGTTTAATCCCTGGGACGCAGTTCATTGAACTGCTCTTCGATTAAACGGATTTTTGAACGGTGAACGACGCTAGGCGCTTGCGCCTGCTCGTTTGAGGGTTGTGCAGCTATTGCAGTACCTGCTGCTTCGGCCCATCTCCCACCCTGGTGGGATACTCTTGTTTGTATTAAAGTAGTCTGAAGAAAAGAAGAAGAAGAGGAGGAGGAGGAAAAAAAAAAAAAAAAAAAAAAGACGATGGGCGGATGGATTGATCGATGATCGACTAATGTCTATGGGATAAATGTTGTACACCTGCGTCACCGGTAAAATGAGAAATTGACTGTCGGCCCTGTGTGACAGCAGGAATGGTTTGATAAAATGGATAAATCCCCGATTTATCTTGTGAAAGTTTCTTCAAGTCAACTGTGCTGCTGCTGCTGTTACTACATTTGTTGTGAGTACTAATGAAAGCGATCGTTTTAGGGTATTTCCCAGTTTGATAGCAAAAAGCTGAAAAATGCAAGAAATGGCCTCCACGGGATAGACACAAAATATCTCCACTGTCACGGTCCAATAACCATCAAGCAGCAAATCATGTGACTGGGCGGCGGCCAGAAGATTGTCGTCTGTCTGCTGGCTGGTTGAGTTCGTCAGTTTGGCGTCTTGTGGCGGGCGATATAGGAACGTTTGGAGGTCGAGGAGGATTTTGAGAAGAATAAAAAGAGTCCGGGAAGATGTAGAGGTATCGCTTCTCGGCTCTCAAGAGCTAAGATCAAGTGTAGTATCTGTTCTTCTCAGTTTAATCCCTGGGACGCAGTTCATTGAACTGCTCTTCGATTAAACGGATTTTTGAACGGTGAACGACGCTAGGCGCTTGCGCCTGCTCGTTTGAGGGTTGTGCAGCTATTGCAGTACCTGCTGCTTCGGCCCATCTCCCACCCTGGTGGGATACTCTTGTTTGTATTAAAGTAGTCTGAAGAAAAGAAGAAGAAGAGGAGGAGGAGGAAAAAAAAAAAAAAAAAAAAAAGACGATGGGCGGATGGATTGATCGATGATCGACTAATGTCTATGGGATAAATGTTGTACACCTGCGTCACCGGTAAAATGAGAAATTGACTGTCGGCCCTGTGTGACAGCAGGAATGGTTTGATAAAATGGATAAATCCCCGATTTATCTTGTGAAAGTTTCTTCAAGTCAACTGTGCTGCTGCTGCTGTTACTACATTTGTTGTGAGTACTAATGAAAGCGATCGTTTTAGGGTATTTCCCAGTTTGATAGCAAAAAGCTGAAAAATGCAAGAAATGGCCTCCACGGGATAGACACAAAATATCTCCACTGTCACGGTCCAATAACCATCAAGCAGCAAATCATGTGACTGGGCGGCGGCCAGAAGATTGTCGTCTGTCTGCTGGCTGGTTGAGTTCGTCAGTTTGGCGTCTTGTGGCGGGCGATATAGGAACGTTTGGAGGTCGAGGAGGATTTTGAGAAGAATAAAAAGAGTCCGGGAAGATGTAGAGGTATCGCTTCTCGGCTCTCAAGAGCTAAGATCAAGTGTAGTATCTGTTCTTCTCAGTTTAATCCCTGGGACGCAGTTCATTGAACTGCTCTTCGATTAAACGGATTTTTGAACGGTGAACGACGCTAGGCGCTTGCGCCTGCTCGTTTGAGGGTTGTGCAGCTATTGCAGTACCTGCTGCTTCGGCCCATCTCCCACCCTGGTGGGATACTCTTGTTTGTATTAAAGTAGTCTGAAGAAAAGAAGAAGAAGAGGAGGAGGAGGAAAAAAAAAAAAAAAAAAAAAAGACGATGGGCGGATGGATTGATCGATGATCGACTAATGTCTATGGGATAAATGTTGTACACCTGCGTCACCGGTAAAATGAGAAATTGACTGTCGGCCCTGTGTGACAGCAGGAATGGTTTGATAAAATGGATAAATCCCCGATTTATCTTGTGAAAGTTTCTTCAAGTCAACTGTGCTGCTGCTGCTGTTACTACATTTGTTGTGAGTACTAATGAAAGCGATCGTTTTAGGGTATTTCCCAGTTTGATAGCAAAAAGCTGAAAAATGCAAGAAATGGCCTCCACGGGATAGACACAAAATATCTCCACTGTCACGGTCCAATAACCATCAAGCAGCAAATCATGTGACTGGGCGGCGGCCAGAAGATTGTCGTCTGTCTGCTGGCTGGTTGAGTTCGTCAGTTTGGCGTCTTGTGGCGGGCGATATAGGAACGTTTGGAGGTCGAGGAGGATTTTGAGAAGAATAAAAAGAGTCCGGGAAGATGTAGAGGTATCGCTTCTCGGCTCTCAAGAGCTAAGATCAAGTGTAGTATCTGTTCTTCTCAGTTTAATCCCTGGGACGCAGTTCATTGAACTGCTCTTCGATTAAACGGATTTTTGAACGGTGAACGACGCTAGGCGCTTGCGCCTGCTCGTTTGAGGGTTGTGCAGCTATTGCAGTACCTGCTGCTTCGGCCCATCTCCCACCCTGGTGGGATACTCTTGTTTGTATTAAAGTAGTCTGAAGAAAAGAAGAAGAAGAGGAGGAGGAGGAAAAAAAAAAAAAAAAAAAAAAGACGATGGGCGGATGGATTGATCGATGATCGACTAATGTCTATGGGATAAATGTTGTACACCTGCGTCACCGGTAAAATGAGAAATTGACTGTCGGCCCTGTGTGACAGCAGGAATGGTTTGATAAAATGGATAAATCCCCGATTTATCTTGTGAAAGTTTCTTCAAGTCAACTGTGCTGCTGCTGCTGTTACTACATTTGTTGTGAGTACTAATGAAAGCGATCGTTTTAGGGTATTTCCCAGTTTGATAGCAAAAAGCTGAAAAATGCAAGAAATGGCCTCCACGGGATAGACACAAAATATCTCCACTGTCACGGTCCAATAACCATCAAGCAGCAAATCATGTGACTGGGCGGCGGCCAGAAGATTGTCGTCTGTCTGCTGGCTGGTTGAGTTCGTCAGTTTGGCGTCTTGTGGCGGGCGATATAGGAACGTTTGGAGGTCGAGGAGGATTTTGAGAAGAATAAAAAGAGTCCGGGAAGATGTAGAGGTATCGCTTCTCGGCTCTCAAGAGCTAAGATCAAGTGTAGTATCTGTTCTTCTCAGTTTAATCCCTGGGACGCAGTTCATTGAACTGCTCTTCGATTAAACGGATTTTTGAACGGTGAACGACGCTAGGCGCTTGCGCCTGCTCGTTTGAGGGTTGTGCAGCTATTGCAGTACCTGCTGCTTCGGCCCATCTCCCACCCTGGTGGGATACTCTTGTTTGTATTAAAGTAGTCTGAAGAAAAGAAGAAGAAGAGGAGGAGGAGGAAAAAAAAAAAAAAAAAAAAAAGACGATGGGCGGATGGATTGATCGATGATCGACTAATGTCTATGGGATAAATGTTGTACACCTGCGTCACCGGTAAAATGAGAAATTGACTGTCGGCCCTGTGTGACAGCAGGAATGGTTTGATAAAATGGATAAATCCCCGATTTATCTTGTGAAAGTTTCTTCAAGTCAACTGTGCTGCTGCTGCTGTTACTACATTTGTTGTGAGTACTAATGAAAGCGATCGTTTTAGGGTATTTCCCAGTTTGATAGCAAAAAGCTGAAAAATGCAAGAAATGGCCTCCACGGGATAGACACAAAATATCTCCACTGTCACGGTCCAATAACCATCAAGCAGCAAATCATGTGACTGGGCGGCGGCCAGAAGATTGTCGTCTGTCTGCTGGCTGGTTGAGTTCGTCAGTTTGGCGTCTTGTGGCGGGCGATATAGGAACGTTTGGAGGTCGAGGAGGATTTTGAGAAGAATAAAAAGAGTCCGGGAAGATGTAGAGGTATCGCTTCTCGGCTCTCAAGAGCTAAGATCAAGTGTAGTATCAGTCGGGTTCGGACGTGTTTTTCGAGCTCTTCAGGTCCAGATCTATATCTCAGAATATCTCAGCGATCAGACAGTCTTAGTGAGCTATCTATGGTTTAAAATCTCTATAAAGTAATTATCTAAAACTTTCTCACAGAAAGTTTTCTCAGTTTTCAACAAAAAGCTCTTTTTAGAGCTAAACCTAAAAAGTCGGAAAATTTGCCGGCTTTTTTTTCATTTGCCTAGAACCTAGGAAATACCCTATCTTAAGTTCTGATTTTTGGTAATTAGCCTAAATATCAGTTATATAACCTAAAAAAGTCAAGGTTTCTCCTTTTAATTACGTTAGAACGCCTTTAGAAGGCTTTCTAACTAGGCCTAGCCTAACCACGCCAATTTTTCCCGCCTTTTTTGCGGAAATCCCCCTAACGAATACCATTATTCAAAAATGGTTCTTTTCAAACAGGTTCGTACCCTCAACTTCGAGGTACAATGCCCAACCGATTACCCCTTCAACATAAGCGACTTCATGAACCTCTTCCGGGCGGAAGGACCATTCTCACACGCCAAAAAAGAAATCTTTGGTATCACTCAAATCAACCACATAAGAAAATTATATTCCATCACCTTCAAGGCAGAAAACAGTGCAGAACAAATGCACTTCTTTAAAAGAAGATTTTCAACAAGACAACTCATCCATCTAAATGATGGTACTCAAATCGGGATCACGGTGCAAGAACCAAGACCCCCAGCAACGACCATCACCCTCCACCCAGTTCCATTCGAAACACCACTAGAAGAAATCGCCGATATTGTCACACAACAACAATGGGGCAAGCTTCTTCGCCAACAGTTTGGCCATTACCGAGAGTTTCCAGAGTTCCGCAACTCATATCTGCACCTCCTTATCGAGGACATTAAAGAAAATAATATTCCAGAACAAATCACAATTAATGAGAAACCGGTTGAAATAATTATGTCGTCAAGGAAACGAAACAGATGTAATTATTGCAAAGCAATAGGACACAACATTCAAGAATGTCCAAAAAAATCAACTCCACCAGTACAATCTGAGCCGACGGGGAAAGGAATCATATCCTATAGAAATGCCGTCCTCAATACACCCTCCAACACCACTCAAAACAAATCAGAAACAAACTCCACAAATCAACAAGACGAAACAACAAGACTCCACAAAACCCCCCCGCAACAAGAACCTCAACAAAAATCAGACGAGCAGGGATGCAGCTCCAAAACCAACAAAAACATGGAAACAGATAGTTCCCCAGAAGATGACGATCAATCCGACACAAACACCGCCCCCAACAACAGCATAATGGATACGGACATAGACACCACCACGTCTATAGAAGAAAACGCAAGATACCTTGAACAATTACTAAATTCAACAAACCCAAGCACCATTAAAACATTTGAAACATTTCAAGTTCAAGAAAAAAGAGGGAGAGGCACATCGGGCAGTGACACTCCCACACCAAAAAAACAAAGAAGCAAATCAACATCCCCTCATTAAATCAACATCAAACAACAAGCAAGTGAAGAAATCTTTCCGATGGAGGGCATTAGCATAGTAATAGCATCAATAAACTGTAATAGCATCATGCCTTCCCTACAAGACATAGAACAATACATAGTTAACAATAAAATAGACATCCTCTGCCTTCAAGAAACCCACCTCATCGACAAGGAAACCATCCGAATGTGGACACAAAATCTCAACCTAGAAATATATCTAAACACAGAAGAAAAAAGAACAACGACAAAACAATTCAAAAATGGTACTTGTATCATCACTCGGAAAAATAGAGAAAGACTTCTTCTTAAAGACCAACACATTATCATCAAAAATAGAATCCAGCAACTTAATATAAGTATAGCAGACAAGGAAATCTCAATCATAAATGTATATTTGAAATCAGGTGGAGCATATCAAAACGTACTCTGCAGGAAAGAACAAATCCTACAACTGGCACAACACATAGAAACGAATACATCCAATGAAATCATCATGGCAGGTGACTTCAATATGATAATTGATTCTGAAGATACAATAAATCCAACCCAAGCAAGACCAGACCAAGAAACACTGAGAAATCTTATCACCAAAACTCAACTATGCGACTCCTACCGATGCTTCCATCCCCAAAAGAACGTCTTCTCATATATTACAAAAAAATCGGCTACAAGAATAGACCGAATTTACATCCCAAAAGATCTACAGACCAAGACCATCCAATCTACTTATGTGAATAACCACTTCTCCGATCACAAATATGGACCATTAATTGCACTAAGATTCTCAACCCCACCAAGAAGAAGACAAATAAACTTATGGAAACTAAACTCATCTATTCTCAATCAGGAAATGGAACACACAAGCACTGATACTGTAATTAGAAACTTTATCGAAAACCCGAGAAGAACAACAGACCCCCTAGAATGGTGGGACTACACAAAAAGAAAATTGAGACAACATTATCAAAAACTCTCAAAACAAATACACAAACAACAAAAGGAAAAAATGATATACTATCAATATCGAAGAGAAACTATCAAAAACTCGACGAACCCTACAGACCAAAATGAACTCATGAAAATACAAGAATCTATAAAGAAAATACAGGTACAAAAAGACAAAGGAGCAATGACAAGATCCAGAACAAAAATATTTGATGATGCCGAAGAGCCAACAAAACTATTCTACAGAAGCGAAAACAAGAAACAAGGGAAAAAAGACATACAATGCTTAATCAGTGCACAAGGAACAAAAATCACACAAATAGAAGGAATTGAACAAATTGCATATGATTTTTACGATCAACTATGGAACCAAGACACACAACCATCAAAAGAAGAATGCCAACAATATCTATCAACAATACCACCTATAACATCAGATAATGAAAAAGAACCAACACCATTTGTATCAAAAGAAGAAATCAAGACAGCAATAGAGCAATTACACAACAACAAGTCCCCCGGATCCGACGGCCTAACCACAGAATTTTATAAAGCACATCAACAAATCCTGCTTCCAATACTGCAAGAAATATACAACAACACCTATCTGAGAGGAATACTAACTCCATCACAGTATATGGCAATCATAACACTACTACCAAAAAAAGGAAACAAAGAAGAAATAAAGAACTGGAGGCCTATAGCATTATTAAACACAGACTATAAAATTCTGAGTATGATTCTAAAAAATAAACTGATACCGTACGTTCAAGACCACATCCTTCAACACCAACAATGTGGACTTCCTGGAAGAAACATTAGAAAAATACATCTCAATATACAAGCAGCAATGGAACAATCCCAGGACACAAAATCAAGATTGGCCATCCTACAATTTGACTTTAAAAAAGCATTCGACAACCTCAGCCATCAATTCATCATCATGACACTGAAACGTATGAACATACCAAAAACGATCATCAAATGGATAAAAATCATGTACAAAAATCCTCAAGCAAGAATCCGCATAAGTCAAAACCTAACCAACCCAATCAACGTTCAATCAGGAGTAAGACAAGGATGCCCTTTAAGCATGCTGCTATTCATAATAGCTATTAACACCCTGACATATAAAATCATCCAAAATCCCAACATTCATGGATGCTCTGTGGGAAATCAGCATCTGACGGTCCAACAATACGCTGATGATATCACATTCTTCATTCAAGAAAAAGAATCACTGAACAAAATAATCGAGACCTTACGAAATTTCTCAAGACAATCAGGACTAAAAATTAATCAAAACAAAACCATCATTTGCTGCAACTCGGACCCACTCTATAATGAAATTAAACAAATCATCCCAAATAGCACCAAAGAAAACACAAGCAAGATCCTAGGAATCATTTTTTCGATGACAGAAAACACCGCCAACATCAACTGGAATCAAACCCTTAACAAAATCGAGAAGATAACAAATCAACACAAATCCAGAAGATTATCATTACTGGGAAGAAAAAATATCATCAATGCCCTCATCCTACCACATATACTACAAGTTGCAGCCATCTTCTACCCTAGACAGAGTACTATAAATCAAATAGAAAACAAAATCTTCAAATTTCTATGGTATCCCCAAATCATAGAACCTCAAGCAAGAAAACAACTTATTGCACCCTACAACAAAGGAGGACTTCAAATACCAGACATAGAAATGAAATGTGCTACAACATACTTAATCTCAATGACAACCACAATACAAGAAGATAATTATGAAAACTCCTTTTTCATACAATGGGCCAAGTACAACATGGGAACCCTCGTAAAACAAATCAATCCAAACATCTACTCCAATTCTATACCGCATCGACCCAAACCAAATGAAACATGGAAAAAAAGATGGGACATCCTTCAAAAATACAACCTCCTGGCCTATAAGATGCACGCGACAACATCAAAAGAATTGTACCGTACCCTTCTGGAACAAAAATGCACCCAATCTGACATCAAAGATGACCAAGATCAACCAATTCCATGGACAAATATTCTTTTAAAAATAAAAAACTGCAACTTCTTCACCCTAGCAGAACAATCACTATCATACAAAGTAGCACACAAAGCCTTCATCTGTGGATCCTTCTACGACAAGAAAAAATTATACAAGACAAAATCTAATGAAATTCGCAAAGTAAAATGTAAACTCTGCTCAACAGAAAGGGACACCATAAATCATGTCTTACTCCAATGTAAAACTACAAATATTATTAGAAAGTACATTATCGACACAATCAAAGAAGAAACCAACACCCAACTTTCCAATCTACAACGAGCCATCATGTACAACCTACTTCCAAATGACATGCCAAAAATCAACATCATCAGGAAACTATTAACAATATACAGAGAAGAAATCATCCAGCTGAAAGAAAATCAAGACAAAAGCAATAAATACATTACCAACACTAACAGAAAAATGCAGGAAACATTATGGAAAATAAAATGCAAATTCAAAATCATCAAAAATCAAGCAACATCCCAAGAAAAGAAGAAACCATCAACTTCACGGAACCAAGATTTGGATAAAATCATCCCTAGATCACCAACACAGAGAAATAAATAAATAAAGCAACGACAGATGACTGACAGTTTACTCTAATTATAGAAATAGAACTTGAGAATATTAGACCATACTGAACTTAACCTAAATAATCTATATATAGGCCTAGAAAGCAACATATATATATATAATATATCCTCGGAACCCAACAAACGACAATATATATATACCTTAAGATGCCTGTCAGCATCACATCCTATACTTAGCAGATAAAATAGGCCTAGTTGATCATAAACAAGAATAATACTGAAATTAACCTAAATAACCTATATATAAGACTAAACCACAATATATATACAATAATATAATACAATACTGTACATAATAAATGAATATATATATAAATTACCCTAAGATGTCTGTTACAGCATCACATACTATAACTATCAGATATAATAGGCTTACTTAGTCATAAACAGGAAATAATACTAAAGTTAACCTAAATAAACTATACATAGACCTAGACCACAATATATATAAAATGAAAAATATGGAATATGCATAAATAAACCCATACCTTACCTTAAGACACCTATCATAGCATCATATCCTATATTTAACATATATAATACTAAATACATCCTTAAGATGTACCAATAGAATAAAAAAATATGATAAAATAATAAATAAATATAAACGATACAAGTAATTATCTTAAACTTCCTGAAGAAAAGTACATAATCCTCCTTTTTTCTTTTCTCTCACCCCCTCCCAAACCTCCCAAACCTCCATCACCCCAATTTATAATATAAAAATATGACTATAAAAAAATAAAAACAAAAATACTGCTGCGAAACTGACATGGAATGATGAACCAACATTCAACAATCATCAACTGAAACCACTTATGAAATGAAAACCGATGACGACCATCCAAACAATGATCTACTACCAATGATGAACCTGGAATACCATCAACGATGAAACAAAAACAATCGCCTTACAAACCAAAACCAAATGGACAACTCTATGCACACTTTATTCTGATGTACTCTTATGTAATGACCATAATATGACTATATTATGCATGGAACATGAACAACTATGATTATTTTGTGAAAACAACATTATTTAAATGAATAAAATCATAATATATACATGATAATGCAACTAAATATGTATAATTGTCACTTAATTTACTCTAAATATCCATATATGTGTGTATTTTTCATTTTTTTGTGTTTTTTACAATGTTCAATGGATCCACAAAATTACTAACCTCTGGAAATCCCCTAATATGAAATTTGGATAAATCATAAATTTTCCCGAAACATCATATAATTCAAAATAACTTTTTCAATTTTTTGTATTTTCCCAACCTTTTTCCAATTGCTTAACTGATTGGAACAACCACTCCACTGATAATTATCAATTAATATATAAATTTATCCTTGGAACCCATTGTAATACTTGTACTTTCACTACATTTGTGTATTATTTTTTTATGTCGAATATTGCCACCAAATGTTCGCATCATGATTTTTTGGAATTCCCCAAATGTGAAATTTTGCTAAATCATAAAATTCCCGTGAACATCATATAACTCAAAATAACAAAATTGCATTTTTTATCGTATTTTTTCACACATAACCAAACGAAATAATTATCGTAACCTATAATCGAAAACTGAATTATTTTGTCTTTATTATTTCAAATATAAATAACGTTAATAGAAAAAAAAAAAAAAAAAAAGTGTAGTATCTGTTCTTCTCAGTTTAATCCCTGGGACGCAGTTCATTGAACTGCTCTTCGATTAAACGGATTTTTGAACGGTGAACGACGCTAGGCGCTTGCGCCTGCTCGTTTGAGGGTTGTGCAGCTATTGCAGTACCTGCTGCTTCGGCCCATCTCCCACCCTGGTGGGATACTCTTGTTTGTATTAAAGTAGTCTGAAGAAAAGAAGAAGAAGAGGAGGAGGAGGAAAAAAAAAAAAAAAAAAAAAAGACGATGGGCGGATGGATTGATCGATGATCGACTAATGTCTATGGGATAAATGTTGTACACCTGCGTCACCGGTAAAATGAGAAATTGACTGTCGGCCCTGTGTGACAGCAGGAATGGTTTGATAAAATGGATAAATCCCCGATTTATCTTGTGAAAGTTTCTTCAAGTCAACTGTGCTGCTGCTGCTGTTACTACATTTGTTGTGAGTACTAATGAAAGCGATCGTTTTAGGGTATTTCCCAGTTTGATAGCAAAAAGCTGAAAAATGCAAGAAATGGCCTCCACGGGATAGACACAAAATATCTCCACTGTCACGGTCCAATAACCATCAAGCAGCAAATCATGTGACTGGGCGGCGGCCAGAAGATTGTCGTCTGTCTGCTGGCTGGTTGAGTTCGTCAGTTTGGCGTCTTGTGGCGGGCGATATAGGAACGTTTGGAGGTCGAGGAGGATTTTGAGAAGAATAAAAAGAGTCCGGGAAGATGTAGAGGTATCGCTTCTCGGCTCTCAAGAGCTAAGATCAAGTGTAGTATCTGTTCTTCTCAGTTTAATCCCTGGGACGCAGTTCATTGAACTGCTCTTCGATTAAACGGATTTTTGAACGGTGAACGACGCTAGGCGCTTGCGCCTGCTCGTTTGAGGGTTGTGCAGCTATTGCAGTACCTGCTGCTTCGGCCCATCTCCCACCCTGGTGGGATACTCTTGTTTGTATTAAAGTAGTCTGAAGAAAAGAAGAAGAAGAGGAGGAGGAGGAAAAAAAAAAAAAAAAAAAAAAGACGATGGGCGGATGGATTGATCGATGATCGACTAATGTCTATGGGATAAATGTTGTACACCTGCGTCACCGGTAAAATGAGAAATTGACTGTCGGCCCTGTGTGACAGCAGGAATGGTTTGATAAAATGGATAAATCCCCGATTTATCTTGTGAAAGTTTCTTCAAGTCAACTGTGCTGCTGCTGCTGTTACTACATTTGTTGTGAGTACTAATGAAAGCGATCGTTTTAGGGTATTTCCCAGTTTGATAGCAAAAAGCTGAAAAATGCAAGAAATGGCCTCCACGGGATAGACACAAAATATCTCCACTGTCACGGTCCAATAACCATCAAGCAGCAAATCATGTGACTGGGCGGCGGCCAGAAGATTGTCGTCTGTCTGCTGGCTGGTTGAGTTCGTCAGTTTGGCGTCTTGTGGCGGGCGATATAGGAACGTTTGGAGGTCGAGGAGGATTTTGAGAAGAATAAAAAGAGTCCGGGAAGATGTAGAGGTATCGCTTCTCGGCTCTCAAGAGCTAAGATCAAGTGTAGTATCTGTTCTTCTCAGTTTAATCCCTGGGACGCAGTTCATTGAACTGCTCTTCGATTAAACGGATTTTTGAACGGTGAACGACGCTAGGCGCTTGCGCCTGCTCGTTTGAGGGTTGTGCAGCTATTGCAGTACCTGCTGCTTCGGCCCATCTCCCACCCTGGTGGGATACTCTTGTTTGTATTAAAGTAGTCTGAAGAAAAGAAGAAGAAGAGGAGGAGGAGGAAAAAAAAAAAAAAAAAAAAAAGACGATGGGCGGATGGATTGATCGATGATCGACTAATGTCTATGGGATAAATGTTGTACACCTGCGTCACCGGTAAAATGAGAAATTGACTGTCGGCCCTGTGTGACAGCAGGAATGGTTTGATAAAATGGATAAATCCCCGATTTATCTTGTGAAAGTTTCTTCAAGTCAACTGTGCTGCTGCTGCTGTTACTACATTTGTTGTGAGTACTAATGAAAGCGATCGTTTTAGGGTATTTCCCAGTTTGATAGCAAAAAGCTGAAAAATGCAAGAAATGGCCTCCACGGGATAGACACAAAATATCTCCACTGTCACGGTCCAATAACCATCAAGCAGCAAATCATGTGACTGGGCGGCGGCCAGAAGATTGTCGTCTGTCTGCTGGCTGGTTGAGTTCGTCAGTTTGGCGTCTTGTGGCGGGCGATATAGGAACGTTTGGAGGTCGAGGAGGATTTTGAGAAGAATAAAAAGAGTCCGGGAAGATTTAGAGGTATCGCTTCTCGGCTCTCAAGAGCTAAGATCAAGTGTAGTATCTGTTCTTCTCAGTTTAATCCCTGGGACGCAGTTCATTGAACTGCTCTTCGATTAAACGGATTTTTGAACGGTGAACGACGCTAGGCGCTTGCGCCTGCTCGTTTGAGGGTTGTGCAGCTATTGCAGTACCTGCTGCTTCGGCCCATCTCCCACCCTGGTGGGATACTCTTGTTTGTATTAAAGTAGTCTGAAGAAAAGAAGAAGAAGAGGAGGAGGAGGAAAAAAAAAAAAAAAAAAAAAAGACGATGGGCGGATGGATTGATC
This sequence comes from Clavelina lepadiformis, assembly GCF_947623445.1. Lineage (NCBI taxonomy): Eukaryota > Metazoa > Chordata > Ascidiacea > Aplousobranchia > Clavelinidae > Clavelina > Clavelina lepadiformis. The sequence continues at coordinate 17,074,668 of NC_135243.1, read as the reverse complement.
GATGATCGACTAATGTCTATGGGATAAATGTTGTACACCTGCGTCACCGGTAAAATGAGAAATTGACTGTCGGCCCTGTGTGACAGCAGGAATGGTTTGATAAAATGGATAAATCCCCGATTTATCTTGTGAAAGTTTCTTCAAGTCAACTGTGCTGCTGCTGCTGTTACTACATTTGTTGTGAGTACTAATGAAAGCGATCGTTTTAGGGTATTTCCCAGTTTGATAGCAAAAAGCTGAAAAATGCAAGAAATGGCCTCCACGGGATAGACACAAAATATCTCCACTGTCACGGTCCAATAACCATCAAGCAGCAAATCATGTGACTGGGCGGCGGCCAGAAGATTGTCGTCTGTCTGCTGGCTGGTTGAGTTCGTCAGTTTGGCGTCTTGTGGCGGGCGATATAGGAACGTTTGGAGGTCGAGGAGGATTTTGAGAAGAATAAAAAGAGTCCGGGAAGATTTAGAGGTATCGCTTCTCGGCTCTCAAGAGCTAAGATCAAGTGTAGTATCTGTTCTTCTCAGTTTAATCCCTGGGACGCAGTTCATTGAACTGCTCTTCGATTAAACGGATTTTTGAACGGTGAACGACGCTAGGCGCTTGCGCCTGCTCGTTTGAGGGTTGTGCAGCTATTGCAGTACCTGCTGCTTCGGCCCATCTCCCACCCTGGTGGGATACTCTTGTTTGTATTAAAGTAGTCTGAAGAAAAGAAGAAGAAGAGGAGGAGGAGGAAAAAAAAAAAAAAAAAAAAAAGACGATGGGCGGATGGATTGATCGATGATCGACTAATGTCTATGGGATAAATGTTGTACACCTGCGTCACCGGTAAAATGAGAAATTGACTGTCGGCCCTGTGTGACAGCAGGAATGGTTTGATAAAATGGATAAATCCCCGATTTATCTTGTGAAAGTTTCTTCAAGTCAACTGTGCTGCTGCTGCTGTTACTACATTTGTTGTGAGTACTAATGAAAGCGATCGTTTTAGGGTATTTCCCAGTTTGATAGCAAAAAGCTGAAAAATGCAAGAAATGGCCTCCACGGGATAGACACAAAATATCTCCACTGTCACGGTCCAATAACCATCAAGCAGCAAATCATGTGACTGGGCGGCGGCCAGAAGATTGTCGTCTGTCTGCTGGCTGGTTGAGTTCGTCAGTTTGGCGTCTTGTGGCGGGCGATATAGGAACGTTTGGAGGTCGAGGAGGATTTTGAGAAGAATAAAAAGAGTCCGGGAAGATTTAGAGGTATCGCTTCTCGGCTCTCAAGAGCTAAGATCAAGTGTAGTGGTCCATCAGTTTACTGATGTAGAAAGGGTCTCGGTTGATGCCGCCGAGTTTGGTGCCCTTTCCCGAACATACCACCTTCCACCTCTCACCAGGTTTTAGGCTTGCCCCTGCTCGTAGCACTTGTGAGCAAAATGCAAGTCAAATCAAGGTTGGGAAATTTTTTGTCCTATCGGAAGGTAGGCAAAAGAGACCCCTGACTCTTTTACAACCCCCACTCAACACACTCAAAACTTTTTTTACTTTACCTTGTAATATCTTTGAAATAAAAGAAAAAAAAGTGTAGTATCTGTTCTTCTCAGTTTAATCCCTGGGACGCAGTTCATTGAACTGCTCTTCGATTAAACGGATTTTTGAACGGTGAACGACGCTAGGCGCTTGCGCCTGCTCGTTTGAGGGTTGTGCAGCTATTGCAGTACCTGCTGCTTCGGCCCATCTCCCACCCTGGTGGGATACTCTTGTTTGTATTAAAGTAGTCTGAAGAAAAGAAGAAGAAGAGGAGGAGGAGGAAAAAAAAAAAAAAAAAAAAAAGACGATGGGCGGATGGATTGATCGATGATCGACTAATGTCTATGGGATAAATGTTGTACACCTGCGTCACCGGTAAAATGAGAAATTGACTGTCGGCCCTGTGTGACAGCAGGAATGGTTTGATAAAATGGATAAATCCCCGATTTATCTTGTGAAAGTTTCTTCAAGTCAACTGTGCTGCTGCTGCTGTTACTACATTTGTTGTGAGTACTAATGAAAGCGATCGTTTTAGGGTATTTCCCAGTTTGATAGCAAAAAGCTGAAAAATGCAAGAAATGGCCTCCACGGGATAGACACAAAATATCTCCACTGTCACGGTCCAATAACCATCAAGCAGCAAATCATGTGACTGGGCGGCGGCCAGAAGATTGTCGTCTGTCTGCTGGCTGGTTGAGTTCGTCAGTTTGGCGTCTTGTGGCGGGCGATATAGGAACGTTTGGAGGTCGAGGAGGATTTTGAGAAGAATAAAAAGAGTCCGGGAAGATATAGAGGTATCGCTTCTCGGCTCTCAAGAGCTAAGATCAAGTGTAGTATCTGTTCTTCTCAGTTTAATCCCTGGGACGCAGTTCATTGAACTGCTCTTCGATTAAACGGATTTTTGAACGGTGAACGACGCTAGGCGCTTGCGCCTGCTCGTTTGAGGGTTGTGCAGCTATTGCAGTACCTGCTGCTTCGGCCCATCTCCCACCCTGGTGGGATACTCTTGTTTGTATTAAAGTAGTCTGAAGAAAAGAAGAAGAAGAGGAGGAGGAGGAAAAAAAAAAAAAAAAAAAAAAGACGATGGGCGGATGGATTGATCGATGATCGACTAATGTCTATGGGATAAATGTTGTACACCTGCGTCACCGGTAAAATGAGAAATTGACTGTCGGCCCTGTGTGACAGCAGGAATGGTTTGATAAAATGGATAAATCCCCGATTTATCTTGTGAAAGTTTCTTCAAGTCAACTGTGCTGCTGCTGCTGTTACTACATTTGTTGTGAGTACTAATGAAAGCGATCGTTTTAGGGTATTTCCCAGTTTGATAGCAAAAAGCTGAAAAATGCAAGAAATGGCCTCCACGGGATAGACACAAAATATCTCCACTGTCACGGTCCAATAACCATCAAGCAGCAAATCATGTGACTGGGCGGCGGCCAGAAGATTGTCGTCTGTCTGCTGGCTGGTTGAGTTCGTCAGTTTGGCGTCTTGTGGCGGGCGATATAGGAACGTTTGGAGGTCGAGGAGGATTTTGAGAAGAATAAAAAGAGTCCGGGAAGATTTAGAGGTATCGCTTCTCGGCTCTCAAGAGCTAAGATCAAGCGGGCGGTCCATCAGGTTTCTGATGTACGAGAGTGGTATGGTTAACATCAGCCAAAAATTTGCCCTCTCCGACACATTACATCTGTCAACACACGCCAGGTTCCTAGCTTGCTCCTGCTCGTATCCGCTTTACGAAAAATGCGAGTTCTAGTTTAGGTCATTTGGTTATCGGAAGATAGGCAAATGAACAAACCTAAGCTTCACAATCGAGCTAAACACTCACCACACACCTCTCACCTCATACCCAACAAATGCTGGGGGGGGGAAGGCGAACGCTTTCCTCATCACAGCCTAAAAAAAAAAAAAAAAAAAAGTGTAGTATCTGTTCTTCTCAGTTTAATCCCTGGGACGCAGTTCATTGAACTGCTCTTCGATTAAACGGATTTTTGAACGGTGAACGACGCTAGGCGCTTGCGCCTGCTCGTTTGAGGGTTGTGCAGCTATTGCAGTACCTGCTGCTTCGGCCCATCTCCCACCCTGGTGGGATACTCTTGTTTGTATTAAAGTAGTCTGAAGAAAAGAAGAAGAAGAGGAGGAGGAGGAAAAAAAAAAAAAAAAAAAAAAGACGATGGGCGGATGGATTGATCGATGATCGACTAATGTCTATGGGATAAATGTTGTACACCTGCGTCACCGGTAAAATGAGAAATTGACTGTCGGCCCTGTGTGACAGCAGGAATGGTTTGATAAAATGGATAAATCCCCGATTTATCTTGTGAAAGTTTCTTCAAGTCAACTGTGCTGCTGCTGCTGTTACTACATTTGTTGTGAGTACTAATGAAAGCGATCGTTTTAGGGTATTTCCCAGTTTGATAGCAAAAAGCTGAAAAATGCAAGAAATGGCCTCCACGGGATAGACACAAAATATCTCCACTGTCACGGTCCAATAACCATCAAGCAGCAAATCATGTGACTGGGCGGCGGCCAGAAGATTGTCGTCTGTCTGCTGGCTGGTTGAGTTCGTCAGTTTGGCGTCTTGTGGCGGGCGATATAGGAACGTTTGGAGGTCGAGGAGGATTTTGAGAAGAATAAAAAGAGTCCGGGAAGATTTAGAGGTATCGCTTCTCGGCTCTCAAGAGCTAAGATCAAGTGTAGTATCTGTTCTTCTCAGTTTAATCCCTGGGACGCAGTTCATTGAACTGCTCTTCGATTAAACGGATTTTTGAACGGTGAACGACGCTAGGCGCTTGCGCCTGCTCGTTTGAGGGTTGTGCAGCTATTGCAGTACCTGCTGCTTCGGCCCATCTCCCACCCTGGTGGGATACTCTTGTTTGTATTAAAGTAGTCTGAAGAAAAGAAGAAGAAGAGGAGGAGGAGGAAAAAAAAAAAAAAAAAAAAAAGACGATGGGCGGATGGATTGATCGATGATCGACTAATGTCTATGGGATAAATGTTGTACACCTGCGTCACCGGTAAAATGAGAAATTGACTGTCGGCCCTGTGTGACAGCAGGAATGGTTTGATAAAATGGATAAATCCCCGATTTATCTTGTGAAAGTTTCTTCAAGTCAACTGTGCTGCTGCTGCTGTTACTACATTTGTTGTGAGTACTAATGAAAGCGATCGTTTTAGGGTATTTCCCAGTTTGATAGCAAAAAGCTGAAAAATGCAAGAAATGGCCTCCACGGGATAGACACAAAATATCTCCACTGTCACGGTCCAATAACCATCAAGCAGCAAATCATGTGACTGGGCGGCGGCCAGAAGATTGTCGTCTGTCTGCTGGCTGGTTGAGTTCGTCAGTTTGGCGTCTTGTGGCGGGCGATATAGGAACGTTTGGAGGTCGAGGAGGATTTTGAGAAGAATAAAAAGAGTCCGGGAAGATTTAGAGGTATCGCTTCTCGGCTCTCAAGAGCTAAGATCAAGTGTAGTATCTGTTCTTCTCAGTTTAATCCCTGGGACGCAGTTCATTGAACTGCTCTTCGATTAAACGGATTTTTGAACGGTGAACGACGCTAGGCGCTTGCGCCTGCTCGTTTGAGGGTTGTGCAGCTATTGCAGTACCTGCTGCTTCGGCCCATCTCCCACCCTGGTGGGATACTCTTGTTTGTATTAAAGTAGTCTGAAGAAAAGAAGAAGAAGAGGAGGAGGAGGAAAAAAAAAAAAAAAAAAAAAAGACGATGGGCGGATGGATTGATCGATGATCGACTAATGTCTATGGGATAAATGTTGTACACCTGCGTCACCGGTAAAATGAGAAATTGACTGTCGGCCCTGTGTGACAGCAGGAATGGTTTGATAAAATGGATAAATCCCCGATTTATCTTGTGAAAGTTTCTTCAAGTCAACTGTGCTGCTGCTGCTGTTACTACATTTGTTGTGAGTACTAATGAAAGCGATCGTTTTAGGGTATTTCCCAGTTTGATAGCAAAAAGCTGAAAAATGCAAGAAATGGCCTCCACGGGATAGACACAAAATATCTCCACTGTCACGGTCCAATAACCATCAAGCAGCAAATCATGTGACTGGGCGGCGGCCAGAAGATTGTCGTCTGTCTGCTGGCTGGTTGAGTTCGTCAGTTTGGCGTCTTGTGGCGGGCGATATAGGAACGTTTGGAGGTCGAGGAGGATTTTGAGAAGAATAAAAAGAGTCCGGGAAGATTTAGAGGTATCGCTTCTCGGCTCTCAAGAGCTAAGATCAAGTGTAGTATCTGTTCTTCTCAGTTTAATCCCTGGGACGCAGTTCATTGAACTGCTCTTCGATTAAACGGATTTTTGAACGGTGAACGACGCTAGGCGCTTGCGCCTGCTCGTTTGAGGGTTGTGCAGCTATTGCAGTACCTGCTGCTTCGGCCCATCTCCCACCCTGGTGGGATACTCTTGTTTGTATTAAAGTAGTCTGAAGAAAAGAAGAAGAAGAGGAGGAGGAGGAAAAAAAAAAAAAAAAAAAAAAGACGATGGGCGGATGGATTGATCGATGATCGACTAATGTCTATGGGATAAATGTTGTACACCTGCGTCACCGGTAAAATGAGAAATTGACTGTCGGCCCTGTGTGACAGCAGGAATGGTTTGATAAAATGGATAAATCCCCGATTTATCTTGTGAAAGTTTCTTCAAGTCAACTGTGCTGCTGCTGCTGTTACTACATTTGTTGTGAGTACTAATGAAAGCGATCGTTTTAGGGTATTTCCCAGTTTGATAGCAAAAAGCTGAAAAATGCAAGAAATGGCCTCCACGGGATAGACACAAAATATCTCCACTGTCACGGTCCAATAACCATCAAGCAGCAAATCATGTGACTGGGCGGCGGCCAGAAGATTGTCGTCTGTCTGCTGGCTGGTTGAGTTCGTCAGTTTGGCGTCTTGTGGCGGGCGATATAGGAACGTTTGGAGGTCGAGGAGGATTTTGAGAAGAATAAAAAGAGTCCGGGAAGATTTAGAGGTATCGCTTCTCGGCTCTCAAGAGCTAAGATCAAGTGTAGTGGTCCATCAGTTTACTGATGTAGAAAGGGTCTCGGTTGATGCCGCCGAGTTTGGTGCCCTTTCCCGAACATACCACCTTCCACCTCTCACCAGGTTTTAGGCTTGCCCCTGCTCGTAGCACTTGTGAGCAAAATGCAAGTCAAATCAAGGTTGGGAAATTTTTTGTCCTATCGGAAGGTAGGCAAAAGAGACCCCTGACTCTTTTACAACCCCCACTCAACACACTCAAAACTTTTTTTACTTTACCTTGTAATATCTTTGAAATAAAAGAAAAAAAAGTGTAGTATCTGTTCTTCTCAGTTTAATCCCTGGGACGCAGTTCATTGAACTGCTCTTCGATTAAACGGATTTTTGAACGGTGAACGACGCTAGGCGCTTGCGCCTGCTCGTTTGAGGGTTGTGCAGCTATTGCAGTACCTGCTGCTTCGGCCCATCTCCCACCCTGGTGGGATACTCTTGTTTGTATTAAAGTAGTCTGAAGAAAAGAAGAAGAAGAGGAGGAGGAGGAAAAAAAAAAAAAAAAAAAAAAGACGATGGGCGGATGGATTGATCGATGATCGACTAATGTCTATGGGATAAATGTTGTACACCTGCGTCACCGGTAAAATGAGAAATTGACTGTCGGCCCTGTGTGACAGCAGGAATGGTTTGATAAAATGGATAAATCCCCGATTTATCTTGTGAAAGTTTCTTCAAGTCAACTGTGCTGCTGCTGCTGTTACTACATTTGTTGTGAGTACTAATGAAAGCGATCGTTTTAGGGTATTTCCCAGTTTGATAGCAAAAAGCTGAAAAATGCAAGAAATGGCCTCCACGGGATAGACACAAAATATCTCCACTGTCACGGTCCAATAACCATCAAGCAGCAAATCATGTGACTGGGCGGCGGCCAGAAGATTGTCGTCTGTCTGCTGGCTGGTTGAGTTCGTCAGTTTGGCGTCTTGTGGCGGGCGATATAGGAACGTTTGGAGGTCGAGGAGGATTTTGAGAAGAATAAAAAGAGTCCGGGAAGATATAGAGGTATCGCTTCTCGGCTCTCAAGAGCTAAGATCAAGTGTAGTATCTGTTCTTCTCAGTTTAATCCCTGGGACGCAGTTCATTGAACTGCTCTTCGATTAAACGGATTTTTGAACGGTGAACGACGCTAGGCGCTTGCGCCTGCTCGTTTGAGGGTTGTGCAGCTATTGCAGTACCTGCTGCTTCGGCCCATCTCCCACCCTGGTGGGATACTCTTGTTTGTATTAAAGTAGTCTGAAGAAAAGAAGAAGAAGAGGAGGAGGAGGAAAAAAAAAAAAAAAAAAAAAAGACGATGGGCGGATGGATTGATCGATGATCGACTAATGTCTATGGGATAAATGTTGTACACCTGCGTCACCGGTAAAATGAGAAATTGACTGTCGGCCCTGTGTGACAGCAGGAATGGTTTGATAAAATGGATAAATCCCCGATTTATCTTGTGAAAGTTTCTTCAAGTCAACTGTGCTGCTGCTGCTGTTACTACATTTGTTGTGAGTACTAATGAAAGCGATCGTTTTAGGGTATTTCCCAGTTTGATAGCAAAAAGCTGAAAAATGCAAGAAATGGCCTCCACGGGATAGACACAAAATATCTCCACTGTCACGGTCCAATAACCATCAAGCAGCAAATCATGTGACTGGGCGGCGGCCAGAAGATTGTCGTCTGTCTGCTGGCTGGTTGAGTTCGTCAGTTTGGCGTCTTGTGGCGGGCGATATAGGAACGTTTGGAGGTCGAGGAGGATTTTGAGAAGAATAAAAAGAGTCCGGGAAGATTTAGAGGTATCGCTTCTCGGCTCTCAAGAGCTAAGATCAAGCGGGCGGTCCATCAGGTTTCTGATGTACGAGAGTGGTATGGTTAACATCAGCCAAAAATTTGCCCTCTCCGACACATTACATCTGTCAACACACGCCAGGTTCCTAGCTTGCTCCTGCTCGTATCCGCTTTACGAAAAATGCGAGTTCTAGTTTAGGTCATTTGGTTATCGGAAGATAGGCAAATGAACAAACCTAAGCTTCACAATCGAGCTAAACACTCACCACACACCTCTCACCTCATACCCAACAAATGCTGGGGGGGGGAAGGCGAACGCTTTCCTCATCACAGCCTAAAAAAAAAAAAAAAAAAAAGTGTAGTATCTGTTCTTCTCAGTTTAATCCCTGGGACGCAGTTCATTGAACTGCTCTTCGATTAAACGGATTTTTGAACGGTGAACGACGCTAGGCGCTTGCGCCTGCTCGTTTGAGGGTTGTGCAGCTATTGCAGTACCTGCTGCTTCGGCCCATCTCCCACCCTGGTGGGATACTCTTGTTTGTATTAAAGTAGTCTGAAGAAAAGAAGAAGAAGAGGAGGAGGAGGAAAAAAAAAAAAAAAAAAAAAAGACGATGGGCGGATGGATTGATCGATGATCGACTAATGTCTATGGGATAAATGTTGTACACCTGCGTCACCGGTAAAATGAGAAATTGACTGTCGGCCCTGTGTGACAGCAGGAATGGTTTGATAAAATGGATAAATCCCCGATTTATCTTGTGAAAGTTTCTTCAAGTCAACTGTGCTGCTGCTGCTGTTACTACATTTGTTGTGAGTACTAATGAAAGCGATCGTTTTAGGGTATTTCCCAGTTTGATAGCAAAAAGCTGAAAAATGCAAGAAATGGCCTCCACGGGATAGACACAAAATATCTCCACTGTCACGGTCCAATAACCATCAAGCAGCAAATCATGTGACTGGGCGGCGGCCAGAAGATTGTCGTCTGTCTGCTGGCTGGTTGAGTTCGTCAGTTTGGCGTCTTGTGGCGGGCGATATAGGAACGTTTGGAGGTCGAGGAGGATTTTGAGAAGAATAAAAAGAGTCCGGGAAGATTTAGAGGTATCGCTTCTCGGCTCTCAAGAGCTAAGATCAAGTGTAGTATCTGTTCTTCTCAGTTTAATCCCTGGGACGCAGTTCATTGAACTGCTCTTCGATTAAACGGATTTTTGAACGGTGAACGACGCTAGGCGCTTGCGCCTGCTCGTTTGAGGGTTGTGCAGCTATTGCAGTACCTGCTGCTTCGGCCCATCTCCCACCCTGGTGGGATACTCTTGTTTGTATTAAAGTAGTCTGAAGAAAAGAAGAAGAAGAGGAGGAGGAGGAAAAAAAAAAAAAAAAAAAAAAGACGATGGGCGGATGGATTGATCGATGATCGACTAATGTCTATGGGATAAATGTTGTACACCTGCGTCACCGGTAAAATGAGAAATTGACTGTCGGCCCTGTGTGACAGCAGGAATGGTTTGATAAAATGGATAAATCCCCGATTTATCTTGTGAAAGTTTCTTCAAGTCAACTGTGCTGCTGCTGCTGTTACTACATTTGTTGTGAGTACTAATGAAAGCGATCGTTTTAGGGTATTTCCCAGTTTGATAGCAAAAAGCTGAAAAATGCAAGAAATGGCCTCCACGGGATAGACACAAAATATCTCCACTGTCACGGTCCAATAACCATCAAGCAGCAAATCATGTGACTGGGCGGCGGCCAGAAGATTGTCGTCTGTCTGCTGGCTGGTTGAGTTCGTCAGTTTGGCGTCTTGTGGCGGGCGATATAGGAACGTTTGGAGGTCGAGGAGGATTTTGAGAAGAATAAAAAGAGTCCGGGAAGATTTAGAGGTATCGCTTCTCGGCTCTCAAGAGCTAAGATCAAGCGGGCGGTCCATCAGTTTTCTGATGTACGAGAGTGGTATGGTTAACATCAGCCAAAATTTTGCCCTCTCACGCACAAAACATCTGCCAACACTCACCAGGTTCTTAGCTTGCTCCTGCTCGTATCCGCTTTGCGAAAAATGCGAGTTCAAGTTTAGGTCATTTGGTTATCGGAAGATAGGCAAATGAACAAACCTAAGCTTCATAATCGAGCTAAACACTCACCACCCACCTCATACCCACATAGAAGCTGGGGGGGGGAAGGCGAACGCTTTCCTCATCACAGCATAAAAAAAAAAAAAAAAAAAGTGTAGTATCTGTTCTTCTCAGTTTAATCCCTGGGACGCAGTTCATTGAACTGCTCTTCGATTAAACGGATTTTTGAACGGTGAACGACGCTAGGCGCTTGCGCCTGCTCGTTTGAGGGTTGTGCAGCTATTGCAGTACCTGCTGCTTCGGCCCATCTCCCACCCTGGTGGGATACTCTTGTTTGTATTAAAGTAGTCTGAAGAAAAGAAGAAGAAGAGGAGGAGGAGGAAAAAAAAAAAAAAAAAAAAAAGACGATGGGCGGATGGATTGATCGATGATCGACTAATGTCTATGGGATAAATGTTGTACACCTGCGTCACCGGTAAAATGAGAAATTGACTGTCGGCCCTGTGTGACAGCAGGAATGGTTTGATAAAATGGATAAATCCCCGATTTATCTTGTGAAAGTTTCTTCAAGTCAACTGTGCTGCTGCTGCTGTTACTACATTTGTTGTGAGTACTAATGAAAGCGATCGTTTTAGGGTATTTCCCAGTTTGATAGCAAAAAGCTGAAAAATGCAAGAAATGGCCTCCACGGGATAGACACAAAATATCTCCACTGTCACGGTCCAATAACCATCAAGCAGCAAATCATGTGACTGGGCGGCGGCCAGAAGATTGTCGTCTGTCTGCTGGCTGGTTGAGTTCGTCAGTTTGGCGTCTTGTGGCGGGCGATATAGGAACGTTTGGAGGTCGAGGAGGATTTTGAGAAGAATAAAAAGAGTCCGGGAAGATTTAGAGGTATCGCTTCTCGGCTCTCAAGAGCTAAGATCAAGTGTAGTATCTGTTCTTCTCAGTTTAATCCCTGGGACGCAGTTCATTGAACTGCTCTTCGATTAAACGGATTTTTGAACGGTGAACGACGCTAGGCGCTTGCGCCTGCTCGTTTGAGGGTTGTGCAGCTATTGCAGTACCTGCTGCTTCGGCCCATCTCCCACCCTGGTGGGATACTCTTGTTTGTATTAAAGTAGTCTGAAGAAAAGAAGAAGAAGAGGAGGAGGAGGAAAAAAAAAAAAAAAAAAAAAAGACGATGGGCGGATGGATTGATCGATGATCGACTAATGTCTATGGGATAAATGTTGTACACCTGCGTCACCGGTAAAATGAGAAATTGACTGTCGGCCCTGTGTGACAGCAGGAATGGTTTGATAAAATGGATAAATCCCCGATTTATCTTGTGAAAGTTTCTTCAAGTCAACTGTGCTGCTGCTGCTGTTACTACATTTGTTGTGAGTACTAATGAAAGCGATCGTTTTAGGGTATTTCCCAGTTTGATAGCAAAAAGCTGAAAAATGCAAGAAATGGCCTCCACGGGATAGACACAAAATATCTCCACTGTCACGGTCCAATAACCATCAAGCAGCAAATCATGTGACTGGGCGGCGGCCAGAAGATTGTCGTCTGTCTGCTGGCTGGTTGAGTTCGTCAGTTTGGCGTCTTGTGGCGGGCGATATAGGAACGTTTGGAGGTCGAGGAGGATTTTGAGAAGAATAAAAAGAGTCCGGGAAGATTTAGAGGTATCGCTTCTCGGCTCTCAAGAGCTAAGATCAAGTGTAGTATCTGTTCTTCTCAGTTTAATCCCTGGGACGCAGTTCATTGAACTGCTCTTCGATTAAACGGATTTTTGAACGGTGAACGACGCTAGGCGCTTGCGCCTGCTCGTTTGAGGGTTGTGCAGCTATTGCAGTACCTGCTGCTTCGGCCCATCTCCCACCCTGGTGGGATACTCTTGTTTGTATTAAAGTAGTCTGAAGAAAAGAAGAAGAAGAGGAGGAGGAGGAAAAAAAAAAAAAAAAAAAAAAGACGATGGGCGGATGGATTGATCGATGATCGACTAATGTCTATGGGATAAATGTTGTACACCTGCGTCACCGGTAAAATGAGAAATTGACTGTCGGCCCTGTGTGACAGCAGGAATGGTTTGATAAAATGGATAAATCCCCGATTTATCTTGTGAAAGTTTCTTCAAGTCAACTGTGCTGCTGCTGCTGTTACTACATTTGTTGTGAGTACTAATGAAAGCGATCGTTTTAGGGTATTTCCCAGTTTGATAGCAAAAAGCTGAAAAATGCAAGAAATGGCCTCCACGGGATAGACACAAAATATCTCCACTGTCACGGTCCAATAACCATCAAGCAGCAAATCATGTGACTGGGCGGCGGCCAGAAGATTGTCGTCTGTCTGCTGGCTGGTTGAGTTCGTCAGTTTGGCGTCTTGTGGCGGGCGATATAGGAACGTTTGGAGGTCGAGGAGGATTTTGAGAAGAATAAAAAGAGTCCGGGAAGATTTAGAGGTATCGCTTCTCGGCTCTCAAGAGCTAAGATCAAGTGTAGTGGTCCATCAGTTTACTGATGTAGAAAGGGTCTCGGTTGATGCCGCCGAGTTTGGTGCCCTTTCCCGAACATACCACCTTCCACCTCTCACCAGGTTTTAGGCTTGCCCCTGCTCGTAGCACTTGTGAGCAAAATGCAAGTCAAATCAAGGTTGGGAAATTTTTTGTCCTATCGGAAGGTAGGCAAAAGAGACCCCTGACTCTTTTACAACCCCCACTCAACACACTCAAAACTTTTTTTACTTTACCTTGTAATATCTTTGAAATAAAAGAAAAAAAAAAGTGTAGTATCTGTTCTTCTCAGTTTAATCCCTGGGACGCAGTTCATTGAACTGCTCTTCGATTAAACGGATTTTTGAACGGTGAACGACGCTAGGCGCTTGCGCCTGCTCGTTTGAGGGTTGTGCAGCTATTGCAGTACCTGCTGCTTCGGCCCATCTCCCACCCTGGTGGGATACTCTTGTTTGTATTAAAGTAGTCTGAAGAAAAGAAGAAGAAGAGGAGGAGGAGGAAAAAAAAAAAAAAAAAAAAAAGACGATGGGCGGATGGATTGATCGATGATCGACTAATGTCTATGGGATAAATGTTGTACACCTGCGTCACCGGTAAAATGAGAAATTGACTGTCGGCCCTGTGTGACAGCAGGAATGGTTTGATAAAATGGATAAATCCCCGATTTATCTTGTGAAAGTTTCTTCAAGTCAACTGTGCTGCTGCTGCTGTTACTACATTTGTTGTGAGTACTAATGAAAGCGATCGTTTTAGGGTATTTCCCAGTTTGATAGCAAAAAGCTGAAAAATGCAAGAAATGGCCTCCACGGGATAGACACAAAATATCTCCACTGTCACGGTCCAATAACCATCAAGCAGCAAATCATGTGACTGGGCGGCGGCCAGAAGATTGTCGTCTGTCTGCTGGCTGGTTGAGTTCGTCAGTTTGGCGTCTTGTGGCGGGCGATATAGGAACGTTTGGAGGTCGAGGAGGATTTTGAGAAGAATAAAAAGAGTCCGGGAAGATTTAGAGGTATCGCTTCTCGGCTCTCAAGAGCTAAGATCAAGTGTAGTGGTCCATCAGTTTACTGATGTAGAAAGGGTCTCGGTTGATGCCGCCGAGTTTGGTGCCCTTTCCCGAACATACCACCTTCCACCTCTCACCAGGTTTTAGGCTTGCCCCTGCTCGTAGCACTTGTGAGCAAAATGCAAGTCAAATCAAGGTTGGGAAATTTTTTGTCCTATCGGAAGGTAGGCAAAAGAGACCCCTGACTCTTTTACAACCCCCACTCAACACACTCAAAACTTTTTTTACTTTACCTTGTAATATCTTTGAAATAAAAGAAAAAAAAAAGTGTAGTATCTGTTCTTCTCAGTTTAATCCCTGGGACGCAGTTCATTGAACTGCTCTTCGATTAAACGGATTTTTGAACGGTGAACGACGCTAGGCGCTTGCGCCTGCTCGTTTGAGGGTTGTGCAGCTATTGCAGTACCTGCTGCTTCGGCCCATCTCCCACCCTGGTGGGATACTCTTGTTTGTATTAAAGTAGTCTGAAGAAAAGAAGAAGAAGAGGAGGAGGAGGAAAAAAAAAAAAAAAAAAAAAAGACGATGGGCGGATGGATTGATCGATGATCGACTAATGTCTATGGGATAAATGTTGTACACCTGCGTCACCGGTAAAATGAGAAATTGACTGTCGGCCCTGTGTGACAGCAGGAATGGTTTGATAAAATGGATAAATCCCCGATTTATCTTGTGAAAGTTTCTTCAAGTCAACTGTGCTGCTGCTGCTGTTACTACATTTGTTGTGAGTACTAATGAAAGCGATCGTTTTAGGGTATTTCCCAGTTTGATAGCAAAAAGCTGAAAAATGCAAGAAATGGCCTCCACGGGATAGACACAAAATATCTCCACTGTCACGGTCCAATAACCATCAAGCAGCAAATCATGTGACTGGGCGGCGGCCAGAAGATTGTCGTCTGTCTGCTGGCTGGTTGAGTTCGTCAGTTTGGCGTCTTGTGGCGGGCGATATAGGAACGTTTGGAGGTCGAGGAGGATTTTGAGAAGAATAAAAAGAGTCCGGGAAGATTTAGAGGTATCGCTTCTCGGCTCTCAAGAGCTAAGATCAAGTGTAGTATCTGTTCTTCTCAGTTTAATCCCTGGGACGCAGTTCATTGAACTGCTCTTCGATTAAACGGATTTTTGAACGGTGAACGACGCTAGGCGCTTGCGCCTGCTCGTTTGAGGGTTGTGCAGCTATTGCAGTACCTGCTGCTTCGGCCCATCTCCCACCCTGGTGGGATACTCTTGTTTGTATTAAAGTAGTCTGAAGAAAAGAAGAAGAAGAGGAGGAGGAGGAAAAAAAAAAAAAAAAAAAAAAGACGATGGGCGGATGGATTGATCGATGATCGACTAATGTCTATGGGATAAATGTTGTACACCTGCGTCACCGGTAAAATGAGAAATTGACTGTCGGCCCTGTGTGACAGCAGGAATGGTTTGATAAAATGGATAAATCCCCGATTTATCTTGTGAAAGTTTCTTCAAGTCAACTGTGCTGCTGCTGCTGTTACTACATTTGTTGTGAGTACTAATGAAAGCGATCGTTTTAGGGTATTTCCCAGTTTGATAGCAAAAAGCTGAAAAATGCAAGAAATGGCCTCCACGGGATAGACACAAAATATCTCCACTGTCACGGTCCAATAACCATCAAGCAGCAAATCATGTGACTGGGCGGCGGCCAGAAGATTGTCGTCTGTCTGCTGGCTGGTTGAGTTCGTCAGTTTGGCGTCTTGTGGCGGGCGATATAGGAACGTTTGGAGGTCGAGGAGGATTTTGAGAAGAATAAAAAGAGTCCGGGAAGATTTAGAGGTATCGCTTCTCGGCTCTCAAGAGCTAAGATCAAGTGTAGTATCTGTCGGGTTCGGACGTATTTTTCGAGCTCCGCAGGTCTTGATCGATTTTTGGCAATTACTCTGAATTTATTCAGTGTAAAGGGTTGGTGAGTGTTTTAAATTGTTTATAAACTAATTATATATAACTTTTACACTTACACTTTGCTTAATTTGTTACATAACTGCTGATATTTGTATTTGTCTGAATTTTCATGCTCAGTAGGCTAAGCCCGAGTGGCAACCCTATTTACGCTCTTAAACAGCGCTTTTCAGCGCTACTTTTTATTGTTTCCTATAGTTTTTAGGTCACGGAACTTAATTCCGTGGTCAAAATTACTGAATAGTTTCGTTTTATTGTGTTTTTAACTACTTTTAGCTCATTTCTAGGCTATTTCAGCCAACCACGCGTTTTCACCCGATTTTGGGATTCCCCTGTTATATTTTATGGTAACCGGCCTTTAATTTTCTAAAATTGTGTTGGGGTCCTCATTATTTACCGTTTTACTCTGTTCTGCCTACCTTGACGTGTTACGAATACGTCCGTGTAACTACTATGGTTTTCTTTAAACAAACCCGAACCTTGCTATGTCACTTCGACTCCAACGAAATTTCTGAAAGTTTTGACATCTCCTCATTTATGGAATTATTTATTCACGAAGGACCATTTGTATCAATCTCCGACAACATTTTCGGAATGACACAACCCGATTATAGAGAAAAAATTTTCTCTATTACTTTCAAACCAGATGACGCCTCTACAAGCGCCATCAAAAAAATGATAAATACATATTCGCAAAGACAACTAACTGATTGTACCTAAAAATGGTACACCTATGCACATGTGGGTTGACGAACCAGCTCCTCCACCAGCTACGATCACCCTCTACCCAGTCCCGATGGATATCCCTGATGAGGAAATCGTACACCTGGTACGTTCCCAGCATTGGGGCATTCTGCGTCGGTTCAAGTTCGGCTCCCATAAAGGATTCCCGCAATTTCATAACGACTATTTACATCTCCAGATTGATCAGCTCAACGAGAATTTGATCCCTAAACAAATCATAATTAATAGCCAACCTGTATCAGTTACCCTCCCGGGATCACCTATCCGTAAATGTGCCTATTGCAGGAATTTCGGCCACCTCATTCAAAATTGTAACAAAAGAAAAAATAAAAACCCACCTCCTTCCAACAACAAATCTGCCCTCCCTGCAAACTCAACGTGGGGTCGTCAACAACCAACTCCAAGTGAAACCGCGCTACCATCCACCGTTCCCACGGAGCAACCCAACCCTCCTGCAGACCCTCTGGTGATTGAAGAATCTGATGCCCTCTCTCCGAAACAAACCAAGACCAACTCTACAGCAGACAAAGATCAGGACACCACTCCCGTTGTTGTTTCAGAATCCCAAGACCCGTCAACCTCGGAGGAATCCTCCGGCTCATCTGATTTAGTGACTGTCTCGTCACTAGACACTTCCGATGCTGAAAAGCGACTTAAAGGACTTCAAGAGAAACTTTGCTTCACTACTCCTCCTCCTGCAACTTCAAAAAAAGGTAATGCGAGAAACAAGCAAGCTAATAAACAAAAAGGAAAACGCTGTTAAACGCTCCGGCCAAAACAAGCTATACTATACGTAATCTGATGGATACTATTCAAAGAAAAAACAAAGCTTTAACTATAGCAACCATAAACTGCAACGGCCTCACCAAATCTCTCCGACATATCCCCTCCTTTATGCGTGATCATAAAATTGACATTCTGGCAATCCAAGAAGCCCATCGAATCAACCCGAAACAATTTCTCTACTGGCAAAAAGAAAACAACTTGACATCCTTCACCAACGCACCAAGTACCAACTCCAAAGACAAATACTTCAAATCTGGAACAGTTCTCATCATATCGAACTATATCCTACCTTTTGTCAAAACCCACACCATCATCACCGAACATCGATCTCATCTTATAAAATTAGTAATCAACAGTAGAACGGTCATTATTATCAACTCGTATCTAACCTCCGGAACCTCCTCCTCCTCATCCTCTGCAAGAATTCTTCAACTTGAACATATCTATCAACACCTCACCACCACTCCCCATGACGACACCTTATGGCTGGGAGATTTCAATCTAGTTCTAGACAGCAAAGATTCAATCAATAAAATTCAAATAAGAAATGACCATAAAAAAATGATTGAATATCTCAAATTCTTTGACCTCAACGACGCCTTCCGATATCTGCACCCAAACCAAAGAAGCTTCTCTTACATCACAGCTAAAGCCAGTACAAGAATTGATAGAATATATTCCAATAGTGCTCTGACAACCAAAATAACAAAATCCACTTACATTTCAACCGCACACTTCTCTGACCATTCATTCAGAAATTTAATATCTCTTCAGACTACTCTTCCACGACCCGACCATCAACACGGCAGAACATACTGGAAACTCAACGACTCCCTTCTTCAAGACACACAATTCGGCAATCAAATCGACAATACCATACGAGCCTTGTCCCAAAAGCCTCTCCGCTCTCTCGATCCACTGAAATGGTGGGAACAATTCAAAACAAGCCTCAGAAGATCTGTTATTCATTTAGCAAGTAAGAAAAAACGCAAAACCCAAAATCTATTGCAAAACTATCAGTACCAATTAGAATCTCTCAATGAACACCTCACCCCGGACAAAAATCTGGAAATTCTCAATTTAAAAAAGAAAGTTCAAAACATTCAAGAGCAACAGCAACAAGGTGAAAGAATACGATCAAGAATGAAAACAGTCACGGACAAAGAAGATCCATCAAGAATTTTTAAAATATTCGAAGGTAAACACCAAAAAAAACTCAACATAAACAAATTGCAACTGGATGAAGAAAAGGACAGCACAATAACAAATAATCCCATCACCATTCAGCAAACCATTCACAAATTCTATTCCCAACTCTGGAAAACCGACCCCACCGAAACAAATAAAACAGATGAAGAACTTTCTCAATACCTGAACAACCTTCCTGCAATTGAATCCAATCCTCAAAATAATCTCTCGCCTTTCATCGACATAGCTGAAATAAAAGCAGCTATACAACAACTTAATAAACATTCCGCACCTGGTCTGGACGGTCTTACAGCCAGTTTTTATCAGAGATTCTCCCACCTCCTTTCGCCACTGCTCCAAGAAGTCTTCAACAATTGTTATTTCCAATCCCAGCTCACCCACTCTCAGAGATCTGCATTCATTAGACTTATCCCAAAATCAGGCAATAAACTTTTAATTAAAAATTGGAGACCTATTTCGATCTTAAATATGGACTATAAAATCCTCAGCATCATTCTCAAAAATAGAATAACACCAATCGTCACCCACCTCATTTCCTCCTCTCAGCAATGCGGAATTCCTGGAAGATCCCTGGAAACCATCCTTCTCAACATCCAGGCGGCCCTGCAACAAGAAAATGACAATCAAGACCGACTGGCAATTTTAAAATTAGATTTCACCAAAGCCTTCGATAAAGTGAATCACAACTTTATTATTCGACTTCTCAGTAAATTAAATTTACCTAGCTCCATAGTCAACTGGATTAAAATAATTTATGACCAGCCGCTTGCTTACATCCAAACTACTCGAGGCCTTTCTCAAGAGATTCCAATCTCCTGCGGCGTCCGACAGGGATGCCCCCTGAGTATGCTTATTTTTACCATAGTAACAAATGTTTTAGCACACAAAATCTCAAATAGCTCTTACCACAATTGCCCGAAGATCAGATCTACTTCCCTCAGTCTGCAGCAGTACGCCGACGACACCATTCTCCTGGCTAAGGACATACCAACCATATCCAACGCTCTCCTAATCATAAATGAATTCAGCAATTTTTCCGGACTCAAATTAAACGAAGCTAAATCTGCATTTTTCGTCTCAACACCTCTTCTACAAAACCAGATAAATCAGCATTTTCCCAATATCCCGATCACAACTAACATGAAAATACTTGGAACGACATTCTCACACTCCGATGACGATGCTACCGTAAACTGGGAAAAAGCAATACTTACAATAAAAAAACTCAACAATCTGCACAAAATGAGACGTTTGTCCATTCTGGGAAGAAAGTATTTAATAAACGCCCTATTTCTACCCCACATTATCAGAACCGCGACCCTCTTCCTACCGCCAATAAAAATTTGCAATCAACTCACCAACCTCATCTTCAAGTTTCTCTGGTATCCCAGAAAATTGGAACCCGTGGCAAGAAATAAGCTCATCGCCCCCTTTAATGAAGGAGGGCTGGAAATTCTCCATGTCGCATCCCGGATACACTCCACATTCCTCTACAAAATGAAAAGAATATTATTGGAAAACACCGAAAATAGTTTCTTCTCATGTTGGGCCAAGTATAACATTGGTACAAAATTAATGAAAATATCCCCAAACCTATACTCAAATTCAATTAGATACCGGCCCACCCCAAATCGCACCTGGGAAAAGACACTAAAAACTTACGACCTGATCAATAACAACAACAAAAATTTCCTTCTGGCAGAGCAAACTCAAAAGACCCTATACCTTCTATATCTCAACAAACACTCATCACCGTCAATTATCCAAAATCATCAACAAGAGATGATTTCTTGGAAACTCACCACTCTAAAAAATATGACTGGATGGTCACCCTCTCTCCAAATAAGAAGCCATTCATATTTGATTGCCCATCAAGGTTTCCTATGGGGCTCCTTTTACAAAAAACAACGACTCTTCACTACCCCCCAACAACAGATCAGAATAACAAACTGTAAATTCTGTAGATCAACTCGTGATGACATTAACCACCTGATGCTGGACTGTCCAATAACTCAAGAAATCCTCAAGCAAATTGAATCCGACATTCTACGTTGGTTCTCAACAAATATCACCTTTGACCGAGACTTACTATTATACAACAAATTCCAACGAGAAATTGCTGAAAGAGTCAAAATTCTACATTACCTCAACATTTTTAAGTCAAATCTAATCTCATACAAAGAGACACTCGATGAAAAGAATTCCTACTGTACGGACAAAACCCTCACAACAAATAGCATCATTTGGAAAACCAGAACAAAATTCAAAAGAATCTACGAATGAAAAGATCGAAGCTACAACTCTACACCAGAAGATTGTACAATTGTTTTTCTCATCCATTTAACTTTAATTACTGTGAATGTTTTCTAATATAGCTCAACCGTTTTTGTGTCACTCACCGGCCCACCAAATTTAATCGTTTTCTCTCATTACCTATAATGACCCACACATATTGTTACGATACCTTATCTCTACACGAACTCTTATGTGTTATCATCTGTTTTATATCAGTTAATATGTACTATATGTCCTACCTTATTGTCAATGTACCCTATATACTCAATTATGTACCATAACTACATAACCCCTTCTTTTTATTTATACCTTCATCAAAATGATGAAACTTAAATTAATACAAATACTTACTGTCAACATCTGAAACCTGGAAATCATCCTGTTTCAACAACTTCTCAATCGTCTTCATGGACTTTACAACAAATCAACATTGCTCTGCTCATCCTGAAATAATCCATGATAATAATATCCATCTCCAATGCTGTTTTTATCCATTTTACTGAAACAACACCATGCTTGAAATTGTTGTGAGTACTAATGAAAGCGATCGTTTTAGGGTATTTCCCAGTTTGATAGCAAAAAGCTGAAAATGCAAGAAATGGCCTCCACGGGATAGACACAAAATATCTCCACTGTCACGGTCCAATAACCATCAAGCAGCAAATCATGTGACTGGGCGGCCAGAACATTGTCGTCTGTCTGCTGGCTGGTTGAGTTCGTCAGTTTGGCGTCTTGTGACGGGCGGGCGATATAGGAACGTTTGGAGGTCAAGGAGGATTTTGAGAAGAATAAAAAGAGTCTGGGAAGATGTGGAGGTATCGCTTCTCGGCTCTCAAGAGCTAAGATCAAGTGTAGTATCTGTCGGGTTCGGACGTGTTTTTCGAGCTCCGCAGGTCTTGATCGATTTTTGGCAATTACTCTGGATTTATTCAGTGTAAGGGGTTGTTGAGTGTTTTAAAATACTTTTAAATACTTTTGCTAGCTTTTTTACTCTTACATGCAGTAGTTTTTGTTGTTTATATGTGTATTTTCGCGTATTCTAGTGATAGGCCTAAATCCTGTCACTCTCAAAACTGTGACTGCTAGTTACGTACTCAAACAGCGCTTTTCAGCGCTAAAACCTTTGTTTTAAGTAGATTTTTGGGTTCTAAACCCGAATTTCATATTATTCTTTGTGCTTATCACCCCTTTGTGTGTTTTTTTCGTTTATTTCCGCGATTTCTAGGCTATTTCAGCCAACCACGCGGTTTACAAGAACCAGGGATTTCCCCAAGATAGTTTGTGGTATCCTGACACTAATTTTTTTGATTTTTGTCGGGAATTGTTAAATTTCCGAATTTATTAACTCAGCCAACTCCGGCAAGTTATTATTACGGATATTGTACCACAATGGTTTTTTTTAAACAAACTCGCACCTTACTATGCCATTTCAACGTCAACGAAGTGGCCGAGACTTTTGACATCACTTCCTTCATGGATTTATTCATCGAAGACGGACCCCTTTTTTATCTCGCCGAGAACATCTTTGGTATGGCACAGGCAGATCACAAAAATAAAATATTCTCCACCACCTTCAAGGCAAATGATGACTCCAAAAAAGCCATCAAGCACATGTTAAAAACCTATTCCTCACCAAGAATTCTGGAAACCAAAAATGGTGCATCGCTGCATATGTGGGTTACTGAGCCATCTCCACCGCCCACCACAATTACCCTTTACCCAGTACCACTGGACATCCCAGATGAAGATATCGTACATCTGGGACACTCCCGGGGATGGGGCATCCTTCGACGCTTTAAGTTTGGAGCACACAAGGCCTTCCCGCAATTCCACAGTGAATACCTTCACCTACAAATCGATCAATTAAAACAGGAACTACTACCGAAACAAATATCCATAAATAGTCTACCCGTATCCGTTACCCTTCCGGGCACCCCCATTATTAAGTGTGCCTACTGCAGAAACTATGGGCACAAATTGCAAGAATGTAAAAAACTACGAAGTAAAAACCCACCCTCCTCCCTCAACCAATCAGCCCTTCCTGCAAACGCTACGTGGGGTCAACAACACTCATCGCAACAGAATTCCAGCCTAAAATCGTCATCACCCCCCCTACAAGGACCTGTCGAGGACCCGCCTTCTCAACCTGATTCGACTGAGCACCCAGCGCCATCAAAATCAGATACAAACATAACCCCATCCCAAAACGAGAACCACACCTCTCAATCAAGTCAGGACGACTCGAACAACCTGCAAGGAAATCAAAACAATAACGAAACAAATACCAATAATACAGACCTGTCAGAGCCTGAGAGACAACAATCCGATTCATCCGAAGCGGAAAGCTCAACGGAATTTCAAACTATCTCCTCCTTAGAAACCTCAGAAGCAGAAAAACGCACACTGGGGCTACAGGGACGTCAACTCACCATCAATGTGACACAGACCCCCAGGAAAGCGAGAACCAGCTCTCGAAAGGGGAAAAAGTCCAAAGCTGACCGCTCTTGAAAACTTTCTATTTTTGAACAATAACTGGCCATATTACATCAAAACCTACCCTCCCTCATGGAATCGTGCAAATATTAAACTAATCTGCTGACCTTCGCCACAATCTACTGCAACGGTCTCACCTGCTGCTTCGGCCCATCTCCCACCCTGGTGGGATACTCTTGTTTGTATTGAAGTAGTTTGAGGAAAAGAAAAAGAGGAGAAAAAAAAAAAAAAGACGATGGGCGGATGGATGGTCGATGTGATACGATCGATCAATCGATAAATGTTGTACACCTGCGTCACCGGTAAAATGAGAAATTGACTGTCGGCCCTGTGTGACAGCAGGAATGGTTTGATAAAATGGATAAATCCCCGATTTATCTTGTGAAAGTTTCTTCAAGTCAACTGTGCTGCTGCTGCTGTTACTACATTTGTTGTGAGTACTAATGAAAGCGATCGTTTTAGGGTATTTCCCAGTTTGATAGCAAAAAGCTGAAAAATGCAAGAAATGGCCTCCACGGGATAGACACAAAATATCTCCACTGTCACGGTCCAATAACCATCAAGCAGCAAATCATGTGACTGGGCGGCGGCCAGAAGATTGTCGTCTGTCTGCTGGCTGGTTGAGTTCGTCAGTTTGGCGTCTTGTGGCGGGCGATATAGGAACGTTTGGAGGTCGAGGAGGATTTTGAGAAGAATAAAAAGAGTCCGGGAAGATGTAGAGGTATCGCTTCTCGGCTCTCAAGAGCTAAGATCAAGTGTAGTATCTGTTCTTCTCAGTTTAATCCCTGGGACGCAGTTCATTGAACTGCTCTTCGATTAAACGGATTTTTGAACGGTGAACGACGCTAGGCGCTTGCGCCTGCTCGTTTGAGGGTTGTGCAGCTATTGCAGTACCTGCTGCTTCGGCCCATCTCCCACCCTGGTGGGATACTCTTGTTTGTATTAAAGTAGTCTGAAGAAAAGAAGAAGAAGAGGAGGAGGAGGAAAAAAAAAAAAAAAAAAAAAAGACGATGGGCGGATGGATTGATCGATGATCGACTAATGTCTATG
The DNA here is from genome assembly GCF_947623445.1 of Clavelina lepadiformis. Classification (NCBI taxonomy): domain Eukaryota; kingdom Metazoa; phylum Chordata; class Ascidiacea; order Aplousobranchia; family Clavelinidae; genus Clavelina; species Clavelina lepadiformis. Next base: position 17,050,229 of record NC_135243.1, on the reverse strand, counting down.
GGATAAATGTTGTACACCTGCGTCACCGGTAAAATGAGAAATTGACTGTCGGCCCTGTGTGACAGCAGGAATGGTTTGATAAAATGGATAAATCCCCGATTTATCTTGTGAAAGTTTCTTCAAGTCAACTGTGCTGCTGCTGCTGTTACTACATTTGTTGTGAGTACTAATGAAAGCGATCGTTTTAGGGTATTTCCCAGTTTGATAGCAAAAAGCTGAAAAATGCAAGAAATGGCCTCCACGGGATAGACACAAAATATCTCCACTGTCACGGTCCAATAACCATCAAGCAGCAAATCATGTGACTGGGCGGCGGCCAGAAGATTGTCGTCTGTCTGCTGGCTGGTTGAGTTCGTCAGTTTGGCGTCTTGTGGCGGGCGATATAGGAACGTTTGGAGGTCGAGGAGGATTTTGAGAAGAATAAAAAGAGTCCGGGAAGATGTAGAGGTATCGCTTCTCGGCTCTCAAGAGCTAAGATCAAGTGTAGTATCTGTTCTTCTCAGTTTAATCCCTGGGACGCAGTTCATTGAACTGCTCTTCGATTAAACGGATTTTTGAACGGTGAACGACGCTAGGCGCTTGCGCCTGCTCGTTTGAGGGTTGTGCAGCTATTGCAGTACCTGCTGCTTCGGCCCATCTCCCACCCTGGTGGGATACTCTTGTTTGTATTAAAGTAGTCTGAAGAAAAGAAGAAGAAGAGGAGGAGGAGGAAAAAAAAAAAAAAAAAAAAAAGACGATGGGCGGATGGATTGATCGATGATCGACTAATGTCTATGGGATAAATGTTGTACACCTGCGTCACCGGTAAAATGAGAAATTGACTGTCGGCCCTGTGTGACAGCAGGAATGGTTTGATAAAATGGATAAATCCCCGATTTATCTTGTGAAAGTTTCTTCAAGTCAACTGTGCTGCTGCTGCTGTTACTACATTTGTTGTGAGTACTAATGAAAGCGATCGTTTTAGGGTATTTCCCAGTTTGATAGCAAAAAGCTGAAAAATGCAAGAAATGGCCTCCACGGGATAGACACAAAATATCTCCACTGTCACGGTCCAATAACCATCAAGCAGCAAATCATGTGACTGGGCGGCGGCCAGAAGATTGTCGTCTGTCTGCTGGCTGGTTGAGTTCGTCAGTTTGGCGTCTTGTGGCGGGCGATATAGGAACGTTTGGAGGTCGAGGAGGATTTTGAGAAGAATAAAAAGAGTCCGGGAAGATTTAGAGGTATCGCTTCTCGGCTCTCAAGAGCTAAGATCAAGTGTAGTATCTGTTCTTCTCAGTTTAATCCCTGGGACGCAGTTCATTGAACTGCTCTTCGATTAAACGGATTTTTGAACGGTGAACGACGCTAGGCGCTTGCGCCTGCTCGTTTGAGGGTTGTGCAGCTATTGCAGTACCTGCTGCTTCGGCCCATCTCCCACCCTGGTGGGATACTCTTGTTTGTATTAAAGTAGTCTGAAGAAAAGAAGAAGAAGAGGAGGAGGAGGAAAAAAAAAAAAAAAAAAAAAAGACGATGGGCGGATGGATTGATCGATGATCGACTAATGTCTATGGGATAAATGTTGTACACCTGCGTCACCGGTAAAATGAGAAATTGACTGTCGGCCCTGTGTGACAGCAGGAATGGTTTGATAAAATGGATAAATCCCCGATTTATCTTGTGAAAGTTTCTTCAAGTCAACTGTGCTGCTGCTGCTGTTACTACATTTGTTGTGAGTACTAATGAAAGCGATCGTTTTAGGGTATTTCCCAGTTTGATAGCAAAAAGCTGAAAAATGCAAGAAATGGCCTCCACGGGATAGACACAAAATATCTCCACTGTCACGGTCCAATAACCATCAAGCAGCAAATCATGTGACTGGGCGGCGGCCAGAAGATTGTCGTCTGTCTGCTGGCTGGTTGAGTTCGTCAGTTTGGCGTCTTGTGGCGGGCGATATAGGAACGTTTGGAGGTCGAGGAGGATTTTGAGAAGAATAAAAAGAGTCCGGGAAGATTTAGAGGTATCGCTTCTCGGCTCTCAAGAGCTAAGATCAAGTGTAGTGGTCCATCAGTTTACTGATGTAGAAAGGGTCTCGGTTGATGCCGCCGAGTTTGGTGCCCTTTCCCGAACATACCACCTTCCACCTCTCACCAGGTTTTAGGCTTGCCCCTGCTCGTAGCACTTGTGAGCAAAATGCAAGTCAAATCAAGGTTGGGAAATTTTTTGTCCTATCGGAAGGTAGGCAAAAGAGACCCCTGACTCTTTTACAACCCCCACTCAACACACTCAAAACTTTTTTTACTTTACCTTGTAATATCTTTGAAATAAAAGAAAAAAAAAAGTGTAGTATCTGTTCTTCTCAGTTTAATCCCTGGGACGCAGTTCATTGAACTGCTCTTCGATTAAACGGATTTTTGAACGGTGAACGACGCTAGGCGCTTGCGCCTGCTCGTTTGAGGGTTGTGCAGCTATTGCAGTACCTGCTGCTTCGGCCCATCTCCCACCCTGGTGGGATACTCTTGTTTGTATTAAAGTAGTCTGAAGAAAAGAAGAAGAAGAGGAGGAGGAGGAAAAAAAAAAAAAAAAAAAAAAGACGATGGGCGGATGGATTGATCGATGATCGACTAATGTCTATGGGATAAATGTTGTACACCTGCGTCACCGGTAAAATGAGAAATTGACTGTCGGCCCTGTGTGACAGCAGGAATGGTTTGATAAAATGGATAAATCCCCGATTTATCTTGTGAAAGTTTCTTCAAGTCAACTGTGCTGCTGCTGCTGTTACTACATTTGTTGTGAGTACTAATGAAAGCGATCGTTTTAGGGTATTTCCCAGTTTGATAGCAAAAAGCTGAAAAATGCAAGAAATGGCCTCCACGGGATAGACACAAAATATCTCCACTGTCACGGTCCAATAACCATCAAGCAGCAAATCATGTGACTGGGCGGCGGCCAGAAGATTGTCGTCTGTCTGCTGGCTGGTTGAGTTCGTCAGTTTGGCGTCTTGTGGCGGGCGATATAGGAACGTTTGGAGGTCGAGGAGGATTTTGAGAAGAATAAAAAGAGTCCGGGAAGATTTAGAGGTATCGCTTCTCGGCTCTCAAGAGCTAAGATCAAGTGTAGTGGTCCATCAGTTTACTGATGTAGAAAGGGTCTCGGTTGATGCCGCCGAGTTTGGTGCCCTTTCCCGAACATACCACCTTCCACCTCTCACCAGGTTTTAGGCTTGCCCCTGCTCGTAGCACTTGTGAGCAAAATGCAAGTCAAATCAAGGTTGGGAAATTTTTTGTCCTATCGGAAGGTAGGCAAAAGAGACCCCTGACTCTTTTACAACCCCCACTCAACACACTCAAAACTTTTTTTACTTTACCTTGTAATATCTTTGAAATAAAAGAAAAAAAAAAGTGTAGTATCTGTTCTTCTCAGTTTAATCCCTGGGACGCAGTTCATTGAACTGCTCTTCGATTAAACGGATTTTTGAACGGTGAACGACGCTAGGCGCTTGCGCCTGCTCGTTTGAGGGTTGTGCAGCTATTGCAGTACCTGCTGCTTCGGCCCATCTCCCACCCTGGTGGGATACTCTTGTTTGTATTAAAGTAGTCTGAAGAAAAGAAGAAGAAGAGGAGGAGGAGGAAAAAAAAAAAAAAAAAAAAAAGACGATGGGCGGATGGATTGATCGATGATCGACTAATGTCTATGGGATAAATGTTGTACACCTGCGTCACCGGTAAAATGAGAAATTGACTGTCGGCCCTGTGTGACAGCAGGAATGGTTTGATAAAATGGATAAATCCCCGATTTATCTTGTGAAAGTTTCTTCAAGTCAACTGTGCTGCTGCTGCTGTTACTACATTTGTTGTGAGTACTAATGAAAGCGATCGTTTTAGGGTATTTCCCAGTTTGATAGCAAAAAGCTGAAAAATGCAAGAAATGGCCTCCACGGGATAGACACAAAATATCTCCACTGTCACGGTCCAATAACCATCAAGCAGCAAATCATGTGACTGGGCGGCGGCCAGAAGATTGTCGTCTGTCTGCTGGCTGGTTGAGTTCGTCAGTTTGGCGTCTTGTGGCGGGCGATATAGGAACGTTTGGAGGTCGAGGAGGATTTTGAGAAGAATAAAAAGAGTCCGGGAAGATTTAGAGGTATCGCTTCTCGGCTCTCAAGAGCTAAGATCAAGTGTAGTATCTGTTCTTCTCAGTTTAATCCCTGGGACGCAGTTCATTGAACTGCTCTTCGATTAAACGGATTTTTGAACGGTGAACGACGCTAGGCGCTTGCGCCTGCTCGTTTGAGGGTTGTGCAGCTATTGCAGTACCTGCTGCTTCGGCCCATCTCCCACCCTGGTGGGATACTCTTGTTTGTATTAAAGTAGTCTGAAGAAAAGAAGAAGAAGAGGAGGAGGAGGAAAAAAAAAAAAAAAAAAAAAAGACGATGGGCGGATGGATTGATCGATGATCGACTAATGTCTATGGGATAAATGTTGTACACCTGCGTCACCGGTAAAATGAGAAATTGACTGTCGGCCCTGTGTGACAGCAGGAATGGTTTGATAAAATGGATAAATCCCCGATTTATCTTGTGAAAGTTTCTTCAAGTCAACTGTGCTGCTGCTGCTGTTACTACATTTGTTGTGAGTACTAATGAAAGCGATCGTTTTAGGGTATTTCCCAGTTTGATAGCAAAAAGCTGAAAAATGCAAGAAATGGCCTCCACGGGATAGACACAAAATATCTCCACTGTCACGGTCCAATAACCATCAAGCAGCAAATCATGTGACTGGGCGGCGGCCAGAAGATTGTCGTCTGTCTGCTGGCTGGTTGAGTTCGTCAGTTTGGCGTCTTGTGGCGGGCGATATAGGAACGTTTGGAGGTCGAGGAGGATTTTGAGAAGAATAAAAAGAGTCCGGGAAGATTTAGAGGTATCGCTTCTCGGCTCTCAAGAGCTAAGATCAAGTGTAGTATCTGTCGGGTTCGGACGTATTTTTCGAGCTCCGCAGGTCTTGATCGATTTTTGGCAATTACTCTGAATTTATTCAGTGTAAAGGGTTGGTGAGTGTTTTAAATTGTTTATAAACTAATTATATATAACTTTTACACTTACACTTTGCTTAATTTGTTACATAACTGCTGATATTTGTATTTGTCTGAATTTTCATGCTCAGTAGGCTAAGCCCGAGTGGCAACCCTATTTACGCTCTTAAACAGCGCTTTTCAGCGCTACTTTTTATTGTTTCCTATAGTTTTTAGGTCACGGAACTTAATTCCGTGGTCAAAATTACTGAATAGTTTCGTTTTATTGTGTTTTTAACTACTTTTAGCTCATTTCTAGGCTATTTCAGCCAACCACGCGTTTTCACCCGATTTTGGGATTCCCCTGTTATATTTTATGGTAACCGGCCTTTAATTTTCTAAAATTGTGTTGGGGTCCTCATTATTTACCGTTTTACTCTGTTCTGCCTACCTTGACGTGTTACGAATACGTCCGTGTAACTACTATGGTTTTCTTTAAACAAACCCGAACCTTGCTATGTCACTTCGACTCCAACGAAATTTCTGAAAGTTTTGACATCTCCTCATTTATGGAATTATTTATTCACGAAGGACCATTTGTATCAATCTCCGACAACATTTTCGGAATGACACAACCCGATTATAGAGAAAAAATTTTCTCTATTACTTTCAAACCAGATGACGCCTCTACAAGCGCCATCAAAAAAATGATAAATACATATTCGCAAAGACAACTAACTGATTGTACCTAAAAATGGTACACCTATGCACATGTGGGTTGACGAACCAGCTCCTCCACCAGCTACGATCACCCTCTACCCAGTCCCGATGGATATCCCTGATGAGGAAATCGTACACCTGGTACGTTCCCAGCATTGGGGCATTCTGCGTCGGTTCAAGTTCGGCTCCCATAAAGGATTCCCGCAATTTCATAACGACTATTTACATCTCCAGATTGATCAGCTCAACGAGAATTTGATCCCTAAACAAATCATAATTAATAGCCAACCTGTATCAGTTACCCTCCCGGGATCACCTATCCGTAAATGTGCCTATTGCAGGAATTTCGGCCACCTCATTCAAAATTGTAACAAAAGAAAAAATAAAAACCCACCTCCTTCCAACAACAAATCTGCCCTCCCTGCAAACTCAACGTGGGGTCGTCAACAACCAACTCCAAGTGAAACCGCGCTACCATCCACCGTTCCCACGGAGCAACCCAACCCTCCTGCAGACCCTCTGGTGATTGAAGAATCTGATGCCCTCTCTCCGAAACAAACCAAGACCAACTCTACAGCAGACAAAGATCAGGACACCACTCCCGTTGTTGTTTCAGAATCCCAAGACCCGTCAACCTCGGAGGAATCCTCCGGCTCATCTGATTTAGTGACTGTCTCGTCACTAGACACTTCCGATGCTGAAAAGCGACTTAAAGGACTTCAAGAGAAACTTTGCTTCACTACTCCTCCTCCTGCAACTTCAAAAAAAGGTAATGCGAGAAACAAGCAAGCTAATAAACAAAAAGGAAAACGCTGTTAAACGCTCCGGCCAAAACAAGCTATACTATACGTAATCTGATGGATACTATTCAAAGAAAAAACAAAGCTTTAACTATAGCAACCATAAACTGCAACGGCCTCACCAAATCTCTCCGACATATCCCCTCCTTTATGCGTGATCATAAAATTGACATTCTGGCAATCCAAGAAGCCCATCGAATCAACCCGAAACAATTTCTCTACTGGCAAAAAGAAAACAACTTGACATCCTTCACCAACGCACCAAGTACCAACTCCAAAGACAAATACTTCAAATCTGGAACAGTTCTCATCATATCGAACTATATCCTACCTTTTGTCAAAACCCACACCATCATCACCGAACATCGATCTCATCTTATAAAATTAGTAATCAACAGTAGAACGGTCATTATTATCAACTCGTATCTAACCTCCGGAACCTCCTCCTCCTCATCCTCTGCAAGAATTCTTCAACTTGAACATATCTATCAACACCTCACCACCACTCCCCATGACGACACCTTATGGCTGGGAGATTTCAATCTAGTTCTAGACAGCAAAGATTCAATCAATAAAATTCAAATAAGAAATGACCATAAAAAAATGATTGAATATCTCAAATTCTTTGACCTCAACGACGCCTTCCGATATCTGCACCCAAACCAAAGAAGCTTCTCTTACATCACAGCTAAAGCCAGTACAAGAATTGATAGAATATATTCCAATAGTGCTCTGACAACCAAAATAACAAAATCCACTTACATTTCAACCGCACACTTCTCTGACCATTCATTCAGAAATTTAATATCTCTTCAGACTACTCTTCCACGACCCGACCATCAACACGGCAGAACATACTGGAAACTCAACGACTCCCTTCTTCAAGACACACAATTCGGCAATCAAATCGACAATACCATACGAGCCTTGTCCCAAAAGCCTCTCCGCTCTCTCGATCCACTGAAATGGTGGGAACAATTCAAAACAAGCCTCAGAAGATCTGTTATTCATTTAGCAAGTAAGAAAAAACGCAAAACCCAAAATCTATTGCAAAACTATCAGTACCAATTAGAATCTCTCAATGAACACCTCACCCCGGACAAAAATCTGGAAATTCTCAATTTAAAAAAGAAAGTTCAAAACATTCAAGAGCAACAGCAACAAGGTGAAAGAATACGATCAAGAATGAAAACAGTCACGGACAAAGAAGATCCATCAAGAATTTTTAAAATATTCGAAGGTAAACACCAAAAAAAACTCAACATAAACAAATTGCAACTGGATGAAGAAAAGGACAGCACAATAACAAATAATCCCATCACCATTCAGCAAACCATTCACAAATTCTATTCCCAACTCTGGAAAACCGACCCCACCGAAACAAATAAAACAGATGAAGAACTTTCTCAATACCTGAACAACCTTCCTGCAATTGAATCCAATCCTCAAAATAATCTCTCGCCTTTCATCGACATAGCTGAAATAAAAGCAGCTATACAACAACTTAATAAACATTCCGCACCTGGTCTGGACGGTCTTACAGCCAGTTTTTATCAGAGATTCTCCCACCTCCTTTCGCCACTGCTCCAAGAAGTCTTCAACAATTGTTATTTCCAATCCCAGCTCACCCACTCTCAGAGATCTGCATTCATTAGACTTATCCCAAAATCAGGCAATAAACTTTTAATTAAAAATTGGAGACCTATTTCGATCTTAAATATGGACTATAAAATCCTCAGCATCATTCTCAAAAATAGAATAACACCAATCGTCACCCACCTCATTTCCTCCTCTCAGCAATGCGGAATTCCTGGAAGATCCCTGGAAACCATCCTTCTCAACATCCAGGCGGCCCTGCAACAAGAAAATGACAATCAAGACCGACTGGCAATTTTAAAATTAGATTTCACCAAAGCCTTCGATAAAGTGAATCACAACTTTATTATTCGACTTCTCAGTAAATTAAATTTACCTAGCTCCATAGTCAACTGGATTAAAATAATTTATGACCAGCCGCTTGCTTACATCCAAACTACTCGAGGCCTTTCTCAAGAGATTCCAATCTCCTGCGGCGTCCGACAGGGATGCCCCCTGAGTATGCTTATTTTTACCATAGTAACAAATGTTTTAGCACACAAAATCTCAAATAGCTCTTACCACAATTGCCCGAAGATCAGATCTACTTCCCTCAGTCTGCAGCAGTACGCCGACGACACCATTCTCCTGGCTAAGGACATACCAACCATATCCAACGCTCTCCTAATCATAAATGAATTCAGCAATTTTTCCGGACTCAAATTAAACGAAGCTAAATCTGCATTTTTCGTCTCAACACCTCTTCTACAAAACCAGATAAATCAGCATTTTCCCAATATCCCGATCACAACTAACATGAAAATACTTGGAACGACATTCTCACACTCCGATGACGATGCTACCGTAAACTGGGAAAAAGCAATACTTACAATAAAAAAACTCAACAATCTGCACAAAATGAGACGTTTGTCCATTCTGGGAAGAAAGTATTTAATAAACGCCCTATTTCTACCCCACATTATCAGAACCGCGACCCTCTTCCTACCGCCAATAAAAATTTGCAATCAACTCACCAACCTCATCTTCAAGTTTCTCTGGTATCCCAGAAAATTGGAACCCGTGGCAAGAAATAAGCTCATCGCCCCCTTTAATGAAGGAGGGCTGGAAATTCTCCATGTCGCATCCCGGATACACTCCACATTCCTCTACAAAATGAAAAGAATATTATTGGAAAACACCGAAAATAGTTTCTTCTCATGTTGGGCCAAGTATAACATTGGTACAAAATTAATGAAAATATCCCCAAACCTATACTCAAATTCAATTAGATACCGGCCCACCCCAAATCGCACCTGGGAAAAGACACTAAAAACTTACGACCTGATCAATAACAACAACAAAAATTTCCTTCTGGCAGAGCAAACTCAAAAGACCCTATACCTTCTATATCTCAACAAACACTCATCACCGTCAATTATCCAAAATCATCAACAAGAGATGATTTCTTGGAAACTCACCACTCTAAAAAATATGACTGGATGGTCACCCTCTCTCCAAATAAGAAGCCATTCATATTTGATTGCCCATCAAGGTTTCCTATGGGGCTCCTTTTACAAAAAACAACGACTCTTCACTACCCCCCAACAACAGATCAGAATAACAAACTGTAAATTCTGTAGATCAACTCGTGATGACATTAACCACCTGATGCTGGACTGTCCAATAACTCAAGAAATCCTCAAGCAAATTGAATCCGACATTCTACGTTGGTTCTCAACAAATATCACCTTTGACCGAGACTTACTATTATACAACAAATTCCAACGAGAAATTGCTGAAAGAGTCAAAATTCTACATTACCTCAACATTTTTAAGTCAAATCTAATCTCATACAAAGAGACACTCGATGAAAAGAATTCCTACTGTACGGACAAAACCCTCACAACAAATAGCATCATTTGGAAAACCAGAACAAAATTCAAAAGAATCTACGAATGAAAAGATCGAAGCTACAACTCTACACCAGAAGATTGTACAATTGTTTTTCTCATCCATTTAACTTTAATTACTGTGAATGTTTTCTAATATAGCTCAACCGTTTTTGTGTCACTCACCGGCCCACCAAATTTAATCGTTTTCTCTCATTACCTATAATGACCCACACATATTGTTACGATACCTTATCTCTACACGAACTCTTATGTGTTATCATCTGTTTTATATCAGTTAATATGTACTATATGTCCTACCTTATTGTCAATGTACCCTATATACTCAATTATGTACCATAACTACATAACCCCTTCTTTTTATTTATACCTTCATCAAAATGATGAAACTTAAATTAATACAAATACTTACTGTCAACATCTGAAACCTGGAAATCATCCTGTTTCAACAACTTCTCAATCGTCTTCATGGACTTTACAACAAATCAACATTGCTCTGCTCATCCTGAAATAATCCATGATAATAATATCCATCTCCAATGCTGTTTTTATCCATTTTACTGAAACAACACCATGCTTGAAATTGTTGTGAGTACTAATGAAAGCGATCGTTTTAGGGTATTTCCCAGTTTGATAGCAAAAAGCTGAAAATGCAAGAAATGGCCTCCACGGGATAGACACAAAATATCTCCACTGTCACGGTCCAATAACCATCAAGCAGCAAATCATGTGACTGGGCGGCCAGAACATTGTCGTCTGTCTGCTGGCTGGTTGAGTTCGTCAGTTTGGCGTCTTGTGACGGGCGGGCGATATAGGAACGTTTGGAGGTCAAGGAGGATTTTGAGAAGAATAAAAAGAGTCTGGGAAGATGTGGAGGTATCGCTTCTCGGCTCTCAAGAGCTAAGATCAAGTGTAGTATCTGTCGGGTTCGGACGTGTTTTTCGAGCTCCGCAGGTCTTGATCGATTTTTGGCAATTACTCTGGATTTATTCAGTGTAAGGGGTTGTTGAGTGTTTTAAAATACTTTTAAATACTTTTGCTAGCTTTTTTACTCTTACATGCAGTAGTTTTTGTTGTTTATATGTGTATTTTCGCGTATTCTAGTGATAGGCCTAAATCCTGTCACTCTCAAAACTGTGACTGCTAGTTACGTACTCAAACAGCGCTTTTCAGCGCTAAAACCTTTGTTTTAAGTAGATTTTTGGGTTCTAAACCCGAATTTCATATTATTCTTTGTGCTTATCACCCCTTTGTGTGTTTTTTTCGTTTATTTCCGCGATTTCTAGGCTATTTCAGCCAACCACGCGGTTTACAAGAACCAGGGATTTCCCCAAGATAGTTTGTGGTATCCTGACACTAATTTTTTTGATTTTTGTCGGGAATTGTTAAATTTCCGAATTTATTAACTCAGCCAACTCCGGCAAGTTATTATTACGGATATTGTACCACAATGGTTTTTTTTAAACAAACTCGCACCTTACTATGCCATTTCAACGTCAACGAAGTGGCCGAGACTTTTGACATCACTTCCTTCATGGATTTATTCATCGAAGACGGACCCCTTTTTTATCTCGCCGAGAACATCTTTGGTATGGCACAGGCAGATCACAAAAATAAAATATTCTCCACCACCTTCAAGGCAAATGATGACTCCAAAAAAGCCATCAAGCACATGTTAAAAACCTATTCCTCACCAAGAATTCTGGAAACCAAAAATGGTGCATCGCTGCATATGTGGGTTACTGAGCCATCTCCACCGCCCACCACAATTACCCTTTACCCAGTACCACTGGACATCCCAGATGAAGATATCGTACATCTGGGACACTCCCGGGGATGGGGCATCCTTCGACGCTTTAAGTTTGGAGCACACAAGGCCTTCCCGCAATTCCACAGTGAATACCTTCACCTACAAATCGATCAATTAAAACAGGAACTACTACCGAAACAAATATCCATAAATAGTCTACCCGTATCCGTTACCCTTCCGGGCACCCCCATTATTAAGTGTGCCTACTGCAGAAACTATGGGCACAAATTGCAAGAATGTAAAAAACTACGAAGTAAAAACCCACCCTCCTCCCTCAACCAATCAGCCCTTCCTGCAAACGCTACGTGGGGTCAACAACACTCATCGCAACAGAATTCCAGCCTAAAATCGTCATCACCCCCCCTACAAGGACCTGTCGAGGACCCGCCTTCTCAACCTGATTCGACTGAGCACCCAGCGCCATCAAAATCAGATACAAACATAACCCCATCCCAAAACGAGAACCACACCTCTCAATCAAGTCAGGACGACTCGAACAACCTGCAAGGAAATCAAAACAATAACGAAACAAATACCAATAATACAGACCTGTCAGAGCCTGAGAGACAACAATCCGATTCATCCGAAGCGGAAAGCTCAACGGAATTTCAAACTATCTCCTCCTTAGAAACCTCAGAAGCAGAAAAACGCACACTGGGGCTACAGGGACGTCAACTCACCATCAATGTGACACAGACCCCCAGGAAAGCGAGAACCAGCTCTCGAAAGGGGAAAAAGTCCAAAGCTGACCGCTCTTGAAAACTTTCTATTTTTGAACAATAACTGGCCATATTACATCAAAACCTACCCTCCCTCATGGAATCGTGCAAATATTAAACTAATCTGCTGACCTTCGCCACAATCTACTGCAACGGTCTCACCTGCTGCTTCGGCCCATCTCCCACCCTGGTGGGATACTCTTGTTTGTATTGAAGTAGTTTGAGGAAAAGAAAAAGAGGAGAAAAAAAAAAAAAAGACGATGGGCGGATGGATGGTCGATGTGATACGATCGATCAATCGATAAATGTTGTACACCTGCGTCACCGGTAAAATGAGAAATTGACTGTCGGCCCTGTGTGACAGCAGGAATGGTTTGATAAAATGGATAAATCCCCGATTTATCTTGTGAAAGTTTCTTCAAGTCAACTGTGCTGCTGCTGCTGTTACTACATTTGTTGTGAGTACTAATGAAAGCGATCGTTTTAGGGTATTTCCCAGTTTGATAGCAAAAAGCTGAAAAATGCAAGAAATGGCCTCCACGGGATAGACACAAAATATCTCCACTGTCACGGTCCAATAACCATCAAGCAGCAAATCATGTGACTGGGCGGCGGCCAGAAGATTGTCGTCTGTCTGCTGGCTGGTTGAGTTCGTCAGTTTGGCGTCTTGTGGCGGGCGATATAGGAACGTTTGGAGGTCGAGGAGGATTTTGAGAAGAATAAAAAGAGTCCGGGAAGATTTAGAGGTATCGCTTCTCGGCTCTCAAGAGCTAAGATCAAGTGTAGTATCTGTTCTTCTCAGTTTAATCCCTGGGACGCAGTTCATTGAACTGCTCTTCGATTAAACGGATTTTTGAACGGTGAACGACGCTAGGCGCTTGCGCCTGCTCGTTTGAGGGTTGTGCAGCTATTGCAGTACCTGCTGCTTCGGCCCATCTCCCACCCTGGTGGGATACTCTTGTTTGTATTAAAGTAGTCTGAAGAAAAGAAGAAGAAGAGGAGGAGGAGGAAAAAAAAAAAAAAAAAAAAAAGACGATGGGCGGATGGATTGATCGATGATCGACTAATGTCTATGGGATAAATGTTGTACACCTGCGTCACCGGTAAAATGAGAAATTGACTGTCGGCCCTGTGTGACAGCAGGAATGGTTTGATAAAATGGATAAATCCCCGATTTATCTTGTGAAAGTTTCTTCAAGTCAACTGTGCTGCTGCTGCTGTTACTACATTTGTTGTGAGTACTAATGAAAGCGATCGTTTTAGGGTATTTCCCAGTTTGATAGCAAAAAGCTGAAAAATGCAAGAAATGGCCTCCACGGGATAGACACAAAATATCTCCACTGTCACGGTCCAATAACCATCAAGCAGCAAATCATGTGACTGGGCGGCGGCCAGAAGATTGTCGTCTGTCTGCTGGCTGGTTGAGTTCGTCAGTTTGGCGTCTTGTGGCGGGCGATATAGGAACGTTTGGAGGTCGAGGAGGATTTTGAGAAGAATAAAAAGAGTCCGGGAAGATTTAGAGGTATCGCTTCTCGGCTCTCAAGAGCTAAGATCAAGTGTAGTATCTGTTCTTCTCAGTTTAATCCCTGGGACGCAGTTCATTGAACTGCTCTTCGATTAAACGGATTTTTGAACGGTGAACGACGCTAGGCGCTTGCGCCTGCTCGTTTGAGGGTTGTGCAGCTATTGCAGTACCTGCTGCTTCGGCCCATCTCCCACCCTGGTGGGATACTCTTGTTTGTATTAAAGTAGTCTGAAGAAAAGAAGAAGAAGAGGAGGAGGAGGAAAAAAAAAAAAAAAAAAAAAAGACGATGGGCGGATGGATTGATCGATGATCGACTAATGTCTATGGGATAAATGTTGTACACCTGCGTCACCGGTAAAATGAGAAATTGACTGTCGGCCCTGTGTGACAGCAGGAATGGTTTGATAAAATGGATAAATCCCCGATTTATCTTGTGAAAGTTTCTTCAAGTCAACTGTGCTGCTGCTGCTGTTACTACATTTGTTGTGAGTACTAATGAAAGCGATCGTTTTAGGGTATTTCCCAGTTTGATAGCAAAAAGCTGAAAAATGCAAGAAATGGCCTCCACGGGATAGACACAAAATATCTCCACTGTCACGGTCCAATAACCATCAAGCAGCAAATCATGTGACTGGGCGGCGGCCAGAAGATTGTCGTCTGTCTGCTGGCTGGTTGAGTTCGTCAGTTTGGCGTCTTGTGGCGGGCGATATAGGAACGTTTGGAGGTCGAGGAGGATTTTGAGAAGAATAAAAAGAGTCCGGGAAGATTTAGAGGTATCGCTTCTCGGCTCTCAAGAGCTAAGATCAAGTGTAGTATCTGTCGGGTTCGGACGTATTTTTCGAGCTCCGCAGGTCTTGATCGATTTTTGGCAATTACTCTGAATTTATTCAGTGTAAAGGGTTGGTGAGTGTTTTAAATTGTTTATAAACTAATTATATATAACTTTTACACTTACACTTTGCTTAATTTGTTACATAACTGCTGATATTTGTATTTGTCTGAATTTTCATGCTCAGTAGGCTAAGCCCGAGTGGCAACCCTATTTACGCTCTTAAACAGCGCTTTTCAGCGCTACTTTTTATTGTTTCCTATAGTTTTTAGGTCACGGAACTTAATTCCGTGGTCAAAATTACTGAATAGTTTCGTTTTATTGTGTTTTTAACTACTTTTAGCTCATTTCTAGGCTATTTCAGCCAACCACGCGTTTTCACCCGATTTTGGGATTCCCCTGTTATATTTTATGGTAACCGGCCTTTAATTTTCTAAAATTGTGTTGGGGTCCTCATTATTTACCGTTTTACTCTGTTCTGCCTACCTTGACGTGTTACGAATACGTCCGTGTAACTACTATGGTTTTCTTTAAACAAACCCGAACCTTGCTATGTCACTTCGACTCCAACGAAATTTCTGAAAGTTTTGACATCTCCTCATTTATGGAATTATTTATTCACGAAGGACCATTTGTATCAATCTCCGACAACATTTTCGGAATGACACAACCCGATTATAGAGAAAAAATTTTCTCTATTACTTTCAAACCAGATGACGCCTCTACAAGCGCCATCAAAAAAATGATAAATACATATTCGCAAAGACAACTAACTGATTGTACCTAAAAATGGTACACCTATGCACATGTGGGTTGACGAACCAGCTCCTCCACCAGCTACGATCACCCTCTACCCAGTCCCGATGGATATCCCTGATGAGGAAATCGTACACCTGGTACGTTCCCAGCATTGGGGCATTCTGCGTCGGTTCAAGTTCGGCTCCCATAAAGGATTCCCGCAATTTCATAACGACTATTTACATCTCCAGATTGATCAGCTCAACGAGAATTTGATCCCTAAACAAATCATAATTAATAGCCAACCTGTATCAGTTACCCTCCCGGGATCACCTATCCGTAAATGTGCCTATTGCAGGAATTTCGGCCACCTCATTCAAAATTGTAACAAAAGAAAAAATAAAAACCCACCTCCTTCCAACAACAAATCTGCCCTCCCTGCAAACTCAACGTGGGGTCGTCAACAACCAACTCCAAGTGAAACCGCGCTACCATCCACCGTTCCCACGGAGCAACCCAACCCTCCTGCAGACCCTCTGGTGATTGAAGAATCTGATGCCCTCTCTCCGAAACAAACCAAGACCAACTCTACAGCAGACAAAGATCAGGACACCACTCCCGTTGTTGTTTCAGAATCCCAAGACCCGTCAACCTCGGAGGAATCCTCCGGCTCATCTGATTTAGTGACTGTCTCGTCACTAGACACTTCCGATGCTGAAAAGCGACTTAAAGGACTTCAAGAGAAACTTTGCTTCACTACTCCTCCTCCTGCAACTTCAAAAAAAGGTAATGCGAGAAACAAGCAAGCTAATAAACAAAAAGGAAAACGCTGTTAAACGCTCCGGCCAAAACAAGCTATACTATACGTAATCTGATGGATACTATTCAAAGAAAAAACAAAGCTTTAACTATAGCAACCATAAACTGCAACGGCCTCACCAAATCTCTCCGACATATCCCCTCCTTTATGCGTGATCATAAAATTGACATTCTGGCAATCCAAGAAGCCCATCGAATCAACCCGAAACAATTTCTCTACTGGCAAAAAGAAAACAACTTGACATCCTTCACCAACGCACCAAGTACCAACTCCAAAGACAAATACTTCAAATCTGGAACAGTTCTCATCATATCGAACTATATCCTACCTTTTGTCAAAACCCACACCATCATCACCGAACATCGATCTCATCTTATAAAATTAGTAATCAACAGTAGAACGGTCATTATTATCAACTCGTATCTAACCTCCGGAACCTCCTCCTCCTCATCCTCTGCAAGAATTCTTCAACTTGAACATATCTATCAACACCTCACCACCACTCCCCATGACGACACCTTATGGCTGGGAGATTTCAATCTAGTTCTAGACAGCAAAGATTCAATCAATAAAATTCAAATAAGAAATGACCATAAAAAAATGATTGAATATCTCAAATTCTTTGACCTCAACGACGCCTTCCGATATCTGCACCCAAACCAAAGAAGCTTCTCTTACATCACAGCTAAAGCCAGTACAAGAATTGATAGAATATATTCCAATAGTGCTCTGACAACCAAAATAACAAAATCCACTTACATTTCAACCGCACACTTCTCTGACCATTCATTCAGAAATTTAATATCTCTTCAGACTACTCTTCCACGACCCGACCATCAACACGGCAGAACATACTGGAAACTCAACGACTCCCTTCTTCAAGACACACAATTCGGCAATCAAATCGACAATACCATACGAGCCTTGTCCCAAAAGCCTCTCCGCTCTCTCGATCCACTGAAATGGTGGGAACAATTCAAAACAAGCCTCAGAAGATCTGTTATTCATTTAGCAAGTAAGAAAAAACGCAAAACCCAAAATCTATTGCAAAACTATCAGTACCAATTAGAATCTCTCAATGAACACCTCACCCCGGACAAAAATCTGGAAATTCTCAATTTAAAAAAGAAAGTTCAAAACATTCAAGAGCAACAGCAACAAGGTGAAAGAATACGATCAAGAATGAAAACAGTCACGGACAAAGAAGATCCATCAAGAATTTTTAAAATATTCGAAGGTAAACACCAAAAAAAACTCAACATAAACAAATTGCAACTGGATGAAGAAAAGGACAGCACAATAACAAATAATCCCATCACCATTCAGCAAACCATTCACAAATTCTATTCCCAACTCTGGAAAACCGACCCCACCGAAACAAATAAAACAGATGAAGAACTTTCTCAATACCTGAACAACCTTCCTGCAATTGAATCCAATCCTCAAAATAATCTCTCGCCTTTCATCGACATAGCTGAAATAAAAGCAGCTATACAACAACTTAATAAACATTCCGCACCTGGTCTGGACGGTCTTACAGCCAGTTTTTATCAGAGATTCTCCCACCTCCTTTCGCCACTGCTCCAAGAAGTCTTCAACAATTGTTATTTCCAATCCCAGCTCACCCACTCTCAGAGATCTGCATTCATTAGACTTATCCCAAAATCAGGCAATAAACTTTTAATTAAAAATTGGAGACCTATTTCGATCTTAAATATGGACTATAAAATCCTCAGCATCATTCTCAAAAATAGAATAACACCAATCGTCACCCACCTCATTTCCTCCTCTCAGCAATGCGGAATTCCTGGAAGATCCCTGGAAACCATCCTTCTCAACATCCAGGCGGCCCTGCAACAAGAAAATGACAATCAAGACCGACTGGCAATTTTAAAATTAGATTTCACCAAAGCCTTCGATAAAGTGAATCACAACTTTATTATTCGACTTCTCAGTAAATTAAATTTACCTAGCTCCATAGTCAACTGGATTAAAATAATTTATGACCAGCCGCTTGCTTACATCCAAACTACTCGAGGCCTTTCTCAAGAGATTCCAATCTCCTGCGGCGTCCGACAGGGATGCCCCCTGAGTATGCTTATTTTTACCATAGTAACAAATGTTTTAGCACACAAAATCTCAAATAGCTCTTACCACAATTGCCCGAAGATCAGATCTACTTCCCTCAGTCTGCAGCAGTACGCCGACGACACCATTCTCCTGGCTAAGGACATACCAACCATATCCAACGCTCTCCTAATCATAAATGAATTCAGCAATTTTTCCGGACTCAAATTAAACGAAGCTAAATCTGCATTTTTCGTCTCAACACCTCTTCTACAAAACCAGATAAATCAGCATTTTCCCAATATCCCGATCACAACTAACATGAAAATACTTGGAACGACATTCTCACACTCCGATGACGATGCTACCGTAAACTGGGAAAAAGCAATACTTACAATAAAAAAACTCAACAATCTGCACAAAATGAGACGTTTGTCCATTCTGGGAAGAAAGTATTTAATAAACGCCCTATTTCTACCCCACATTATCAGAACCGCGACCCTCTTCCTACCGCCAATAAAAATTTGCAATCAACTCACCAACCTCATCTTCAAGTTTCTCTGGTATCCCAGAAAATTGGAACCCGTGGCAAGAAATAAGCTCATCGCCCCCTTTAATGAAGGAGGGCTGGAAATTCTCCATGTCGCATCCCGGATACACTCCACATTCCTCTACAAAATGAAAAGAATATTATTGGAAAACACCGAAAATAGTTTCTTCTCATGTTGGGCCAAGTATAACATTGGTACAAAATTAATGAAAATATCCCCAAACCTATACTCAAATTCAATTAGATACCGGCCCACCCCAAATCGCACCTGGGAAAAGACACTAAAAACTTACGACCTGATCAATAACAACAACAAAAATTTCCTTCTGGCAGAGCAAACTCAAAAGACCCTATACCTTCTATATCTCAACAAACACTCATCACCGTCAATTATCCAAAATCATCAACAAGAGATGATTTCTTGGAAACTCACCACTCTAAAAAATATGACTGGATGGTCACCCTCTCTCCAAATAAGAAGCCATTCATATTTGATTGCCCATCAAGGTTTCCTATGGGGCTCCTTTTACAAAAAACAACGACTCTTCACTACCCCCCAACAACAGATCAGAATAACAAACTGTAAATTCTGTAGATCAACTCGTGATGACATTAACCACCTGATGCTGGACTGTCCAATAACTCAAGAAATCCTCAAGCAAATTGAATCCGACATTCTACGTTGGTTCTCAACAAATATCACCTTTGACCGAGACTTACTATTATACAACAAATTCCAACGAGAAATTGCTGAAAGAGTCAAAATTCTACATTACCTCAACATTTTTAAGTCAAATCTAATCTCATACAAAGAGACACTCGATGAAAAGAATTCCTACTGTACGGACAAAACCCTCACAACAAATAGCATCATTTGGAAAACCAGAACAAAATTCAAAAGAATCTACGAATGAAAAGATCGAAGCTACAACTCTACACCAGAAGATTGTACAATTGTTTTTCTCATCCATTTAACTTTAATTACTGTGAATGTTTTCTAATATAGCTCAACCGTTTTTGTGTCACTCACCGGCCCACCAAATTTAATCGTTTTCTCTCATTACCTATAATGACCCACACATATTGTTACGATACCTTATCTCTACACGAACTCTTATGTGTTATCATCTGTTTTATATCAGTTAATATGTACTATATGTCCTACCTTATTGTCAATGTACCCTATATACTCAATTATGTACCATAACTACATAACCCCTTCTTTTTATTTATACCTTCATCAAAATGATGAAACTTAAATTAATACAAATACTTACTGTCAACATCTGAAACCTGGAAATCATCCTGTTTCAACAACTTCTCAATCGTCTTCATGGACTTTACAACAAATCAACATTGCTCTGCTCATCCTGAAATAATCCATGATAATAATATCCATCTCCAATGCTGTTTTTATCCATTTTACTGAAACAACACCATGCTTGAAATTGTTGTGAGTACTAATGAAAGCGATCGTTTTAGGGTATTTCCCAGTTTGATAGCAAAAAGCTGAAAATGCAAGAAATGGCCTCCACGGGATAGACACAAAATATCTCCACTGTCACGGTCCAATAACCATCAAGCAGCAAATCATGTGACTGGGCGGCCAGAACATTGTCGTCTGTCTGCTGGCTGGTTGAGTTCGTCAGTTTGGCGTCTTGTGACGGGCGGGCGATATAGGAACGTTTGGAGGTCAAGGAGGATTTTGAGAAGAATAAAAAGAGTCTGGGAAGATGTGGAGGTATCGCTTCTCGGCTCTCAAGAGCTAAGATCAAGTGTAGTATCTGTCGGGTTCGGACGTGTTTTTCGAGCTCCGCAGGTCTTGATCGATTTTTGGCAATTACTCTGGATTTATTCAGTGTAAGGGGTTGTTGAGTGTTTTAAAATACTTTTAAATACTTTTGCTAGCTTTTTTACTCTTACATGCAGTAGTTTTTGTTGTTTATATGTGTATTTTCGCGTATTCTAGTGATAGGCCTAAATCCTGTCACTCTCAAAACTGTGACTGCTAGTTACGTACTCAAACAGCGCTTTTCAGCGCTAAAACCTTTGTTTTAAGTAGATTTTTGGGTTCTAAACCCGAATTTCATATTATTCTTTGTGCTTATCACCCCTTTGTGTGTTTTTTTCGTTTATTTCCGCGATTTCTAGGCTATTTCAGCCAACCACGCGGTTTACAAGAACCAGGGATTTCCCCAAGATAGTTTGTGGTATCCTGACACTAATTTTTTTGATTTTTGTCGGGAATTGTTAAATTTCCGAATTTATTAACTCAGCCAACTCCGGCAAGTTATTATTACGGATATTGTACCACAATGGTTTTTTTTAAACAAACTCGCACCTTACTATGCCATTTCAACGTCAACGAAGTGGCCGAGACTTTTGACATCACTTCCTTCATGGATTTATTCATCGAAGACGGACCCCTTTTTTATCTCGCCGAGAACATCTTTGGTATGGCACAGGCAGATCACAAAAATAAAATATTCTCCACCACCTTCAAGGCAAATGATGACTCCAAAAAAGCCATCAAGCACATGTTAAAAACCTATTCCTCACCAAGAATTCTGGAAACCAAAAATGGTGCATCGCTGCATATGTGGGTTACTGAGCCATCTCCACCGCCCACCACAATTACCCTTTACCCAGTACCACTGGACATCCCAGATGAAGATATCGTACATCTGGGACACTCCCGGGGATGGGGCATCCTTCGACGCTTTAAGTTTGGAGCACACAAGGCCTTCCCGCAATTCCACAGTGAATACCTTCACCTACAAATCGATCAATTAAAACAGGAACTACTACCGAAACAAATATCCATAAATAGTCTACCCGTATCCGTTACCCTTCCGGGCACCCCCATTATTAAGTGTGCCTACTGCAGAAACTATGGGCACAAATTGCAAGAATGTAAAAAACTACGAAGTAAAAACCCACCCTCCTCCCTCAACCAATCAGCCCTTCCTGCAAACGCTACGTGGGGTCAACAACACTCATCGCAACAGAATTCCAGCCTAAAATCGTCATCACCCCCCCTACAAGGACCTGTCGAGGACCCGCCTTCTCAACCTGATTCGACTGAGCACCCAGCGCCATCAAAATCAGATACAAACATAACCCCATCCCAAAACGAGAACCACACCTCTCAATCAAGTCAGGACGACTCGAACAACCTGCAAGGAAATCAAAACAATAACGAAACAAATACCAATAATACAGACCTGTCAGAGCCTGAGAGACAACAATCCGATTCATCCGAAGCGGAAAGCTCAACGGAATTTCAAACTATCTCCTCCTTAGAAACCTCAGAAGCAGAAAAACGCACACTGGGGCTACAGGGACGTCAACTCACCATCAATGTGACACAGACCCCCAGGAAAGCGAGAACCAGCTCTCGAAAGGGGAAAAAGTCCAAAGCTGACCGCTCTTGAAAACTTTCTATTTTTGAACAATAACTGGCCATATTACATCAAAACCTACCCTCCCTCATGGAATCGTGCAAATATTAAACTAATCTGCTGACCTTCGCCACAATCTACTGCAACGGTCTCACCTGCTGCTTCGGCCCATCTCCCACCCTGGTGGGATACTCTTGTTTGTATTGAAGTAGTTTGAGGAAAAGAAAAAGAGGAGAAAAAAAAAAAAAAGACGATGGGCGGATGGATGGTCGATGTGATACGATCGATCAATCGATAAATGTTGTACACCTGCGTCACCGATAAAATAAAATGTCGTTCATACCCGGTAGATAGGTGTTTAGCTCCCGGACAAACTTTTGGTGCTTGACCGCGCCCTAATTTAGATTCATACCCGTTAGACTAGGAGTCAGCTCCCGGACAAACTTTTGCTGCCTTGCCGCCCCTTAATTTAGATTCAATTACAGTAAACTGGGAATAAACCCCCGGCCAAAGTTTTAGTGTTAGACCCCGACTCAATTTATACTCATACACGGCAAATTAGCAATCTAATCCCGGCCAAATTCTTAGTGTTGTCCCCGACAGCAATCAACTTTATATATATTCCCATTAAGAATACCGTAACACGTCAGAGACCCACACATAAACGGCAAAGGTTACTCGCCCGTACATAGCGTTACTTATTTTTCTGTTCTTCATGCCTACTAGTCGACAACGTTGAATCACTACGAGAATAGAAGACGGTAAGCAGACGTGAGGAGAAGGAAACACTAACAAAGGCATCGAAGAAGCAGAACATCTTCCCAGCAATCAACCGCCTCTGACATTGCAGATAAACCTAGATAGCCTAGTTATATTCGTTGTATATATAGTTATATATATTCCCATTAACGGTTACTCGCGCCCTTTGAGCCGCAGGTCTAGAATATTATAACTGCTATCATCACTTAGCACTTGTTCTTCCCTGCCCCTCTATACTAGTATAGTACCGTAACACGACAGAGACCCACATATTAACGGCAAAGGTTACTCGCCCGTACATAGCGTTACTTATTTTTCTGTTCTTCCTGCCTACTTTAGTCGAGAACGTCAAATCAATACGAGAATACAAGACGGTAAGCAGACGTGAGGAAAAAGAAACAATAACAAACGCACCGAAGAAGAAGAACAGCTTCCCGGCAGTCAACCGCCTTCGATCAACACCAAACTCAAGATAAACCTAGATAGCCTAGTTGTATTCTTTGTAACCTAGGCCACATATCGACTTAATTTTCATTTATACCCGGGAGATTGGTAATAGAAACCCGGCCGGACTTAGTGACTGTCCCCGGTAACAAACTTATCTTACGGGTTCATTACCTAGCGTCACTTTTTTCTGTTCTTCCTGCATACTGTAGTCGTCGACGTCAACCAATACGAGAAAAGAAGACAGTAAGCAGACGTAAGAAGAAGAAATCAAGGAACGAACGCGACAAACAAGAAGACCAGATCCCCGGCGCGCAACCATCCTCGACCGACGCCACAACCTCATATTAATTAAAATAGTCTAGTTTTATAATTTTAATTTAAGCCTTTTACTTAATTTTTAATTTATCCTTAGTATATATAGTTGTAGAATTAGTTTTATATCCGTTTGTCCCCTGGCCCCATAAACAAAATGGATACTGGTACAGCCGCAAACATTTTTACTGTCCCAACCTCCACCTCTCTGCCCCGGACCGCGCGCGCATGCCTCTCCCCTGCTCCCTCAGGTGTTGAAGGTAAGTGCATTTCCATTTTTGCGCGGTACTACGGTGTAGGGAACCTTTCGTTTTTCTGCCCGAGCGAAGGGTGTGATCACTCGTTTGCAACCTCTCTTCCGCTATATAAACATTTGATAAAATCTCACGGCTTTATTGGTTTTTCCTCTTCAGCAGTAATGTTTGATTATGAATGTAATAAATGTAAACAAGTCTTAACTGGTAAAACTCTCCACCTAATCTCACACCACTTTAAAACTTGTGATCGCCCCGACGTAACGAACGAGGACGTCAGGTGTCGATTTATCTGCCCCATCTGTGACACACGATGGGCGCACGCCTCATCGGCGCGAGCACATTTCCGTAACGCACATCCCGAGTCGTCGATGCCGACCAACTCCGGTCTCAGCTTTAACAGTTCGTTAAATAGTAACGACTCAATTCTAAACATAGGCCAGCCTGACGGTAAAATAGTGATAAATGTAATTTACAATGGACCGGAGTCAATCAGTTCACAATTATTCTGCCCAAAGACCACGTGCCAGCGCCACGCCGCGGCGTTCCCCAGCCCTCAGCTGCTGAAACGACATATGAAAAACATGTCGCTCGTCTTTTCCCCGTCGTGTGGTAACTATGCTATGAGCCTGCCAGTTTCCCCGACATTGCTAGGGATCAGATCGCATTTCGCAACTTGCAGGAAGACGATGGGCTCTCCGCCTAGTTCGACCATCAATTTTGCAGAGAGCACCCCGTGAACACGTCTCCAGCCGCAGACACAGACCCTGCCCCCGGCAATCTCGCCCATCAATAAGCCCGAGTCCGAGGCAAATTCAACATCGTCTCCTCCATCGATCCGCGTGTCACCTCTGACCGCAGTGCAACCGTTTCTACGGCTGCAAAGGCTAACTCCTCAACAGTTGGCCTTGTATGGAGTGCAATCAACATCAGCGGACCCGGAGGAAGCGTCGAGCAGGTCGAGTTGCAATTCTACCAGCAACTCCCTCGTGCACACCTTACCACCGTCAGCCGAGGTGACGTACCTCTCATCCAGCAGCCCCTCTCCAACGGCGACAATTCCATCTTCGCCTAAAGTGTCGTACCTCTCACCCGACGGATCGTCGTCCGGGCCGACAATTCCATCCTCGCCTGAAGTGACGTACCTCTCACCAGACGGATCGTCGTCAGGGCCGACAATTCCATCCTCGCCCGAAGTGACGTACCTCTCTCCAGACAGATCGTCGTCCGAGTCGACAACTCCATCTTCGCCAGCGACGTCGGACCCCTCGTCTAGCGAGTCGTCCTCCGGGGTGATGTATCCACCTTCGTGGGGATCGAGCAGCGGGACTGACCTTTCTGCTATTGTTTGGGAAACGGTATCTAGTTACCTCGCCGAACGGGATCGAGTGGAGCGGTCTGTCGAGCACGTCCCCCCCACCGGCACTGGGTCCTCACCAAATAGTTTAGACGTTAATAATAGCCCCCCCCCCCGATAGTTCTACTGATAGACTTACTAATAAACTTACGGATAGTTCTTCTGCCCCGGTCGGCGGAACACACGGAATTGCGGTCGCGGATGTGCATAACAATGATGAGGTCACGCGCTCACCCCGCCGATTATCTCGCGACCAATCGGTAAACCAGGAAACAGACACGGTTCAGTATAACGCCCCGGATGCCGTCAGACTATCACCCGGAGTGGGCCCTTCCGACTCGCTCCGTACAATTTTAAATTGCTACCATCAGGGATGGTCGGACCTTGCAAAACTCTTTGCAGATCTGGAGCTGTGGACGAGTGCCCAGAAGGAACAACTAGTGTCTGTACCCCGATTCAACCGTGGCGCGATGGCAAGATCTCAGAGGAAGCGCAGAAGGGGTCAACGTCGCGGAGACGATGGCCGATCTGAGACCCTGCCTAGCGCTCGGTACCGAAGAGGTGCGGCCCTTCGCTCAAGGTTCTGGAAGGACATGAAAGGTACCGTTCGTACAATTACTGAAGGTTGCGCTAGTGAGCGCCGTTGCGAAATCGATCCTCAAGCGATTGAGAGGAAGTTTCGCTCGGACTTGCGTTCGTTGGAAGGAAGCATTCGCCCGGCGATGCCCGAGTGGATGCAATCCCAGAAGTACCGTGTGAGAGACGAAGTGGTGGACATACCAACGCTGAATGATGAAGCACCGATCACTGTGCAGCAGGTAGAGGCGGTTCTTCGGACACTCAATGTAGGCTCGGCACCTGGCCCGGATGGGTTGACGTACGGCTTTTGGAAGGATCTCGACCCCAGGAGGAAGCTACTTGCAGATCTGTTCGAGATCTGTAGGTCGCGCCGTACCGTAACCGAGTCGTGGCGCAGAAGCCGCGTCACTCTCATTCCTAAAAGCTCTGAGGGTGACATGAACGATTTGAGTAACTGGAGACCGATTTCGATCTGTTGCACTCTTTATAAGGTGTATGCGTCTGTGATCGCCCGCAGAATTCAGCGTTGGGCCGTCGACGGCGGAGTGGTCTCACCGGAACAGCAGGGTTTTGTGCCCACAGAAGGCGTCTACGAGCATGTATTTATGCTCGACTCGCTCGAGCGGCACGTCCGGCAGTGACACTCCCATACCAAAAAAACATAGAGGCAAATCAACATCCCCTCACTAAATCAACAACAAACACCAAGCAAACGAAGAAATCTTTTCGATGGAGGGCATCAGCATAGTAATAGCGTCAATAAACTGTAACAGCATCATGCCTTCTCTACCAGACATAGAACAATACATAGTTCACAACGAAATAGACATTCTCTGCCTTCAAGAAACTCACCTGATCGACAAGGAAACTATTGAAAATAGAAAATATACCCGGAAAAATAGAGAAAGACTTCTTCCTAAAGACCAACACATTATCATCAAAAATAGAATCCAGCAACTTAATATAAGCATTGCAGACAAGGAAATCTCAATCATAAATGTATATCTAAAGTCAGGTGGAGCTTACCAAAACATACTCTGCAGGAAACAACAAATTCTACAACTGGCGCAACATATAGAATCGAATACATCCAATGAAATCATCATGGCAGGTGACTTCAATATGATAATTGATTCTGAAGATACCATAAATCCAACCCAAGCAAGACCAGATCAAGAAACTCTAAGAAGCCTTATCACCAAAACTCAAGAATGCGACTCCTACCGAAGCTTCCATCCCCAACTTCCCCCCACTTTTAAACACCCAAAACTTTCAACTTTTAATATCGATAGAAAAAAGAAAAAAAAAGGTAGTATCTGTTCTTCTCAGTTTAAAAAACCTAAACAATAGCTGATTTAGAAAATTTTAATATTTAACGTCTGCACTTGTTAGAGCTTGCGCCTGCTCATCTGTTAAAATCAAACTTAGCTCTTGATGTTTTAAATTTCTTATTTGTGGTACTCGTTTTTAAAAACTTTTGGCGCTTAAAGAGGCCACCTAGCGGTAGTGTGTTTTGTTAACTTTTTTTTGGCTCGCTTAAACCGGCCATCTAGCGGTAGTGTGCGTTTACGTTGTTTTAGTGCTAGAGACAGTAAAGGGTTAGTCAGTTCTACCAGCAGCCAGCCTCCCCTAGCCTAGCCAGGTGTACGGTACAGTCAGCAAGAAGAAGCTCTGCCCAGTTAAGACCCAAGTAGGCTAGCCCGCTCCTGTACCGACGCTTGGTGTCTGTGCTGCTGGTCATTCCCTGGACTATATTGGGCCGCAGGTTTGGAGTATTTGTATAACTAATCAAAAAATAATTGCGTACTCTTCCCTGCACTTTTTTATATATACTATTTTAGCCCACTTTTATATCTATACATAGTCGTTAAAACCATTTTTATAAATACTGTCTCGCCTTTTATACGTTGCTAACTTTTATACATTTTATACGCCGCTGTCTTTTATATATAATTTTTATACCGCTTTTACTATTATACCGAGTCGCCCGCTTGTGTCGGGGACATTCTCGGACTCATAAACCCTGATAATCCTGTATACTTTAAGTTTCATTTCCCACCCCGACTACACATTAATAACTCCCCGGAGAATAAGAATTGAAATTCGGCCAAATTTTGCTGAATGTCCCCTGACAGCGACCATATTTAATATTATAAACTATACTACTTTTTAATAATCTTGCTTCGTGACCTGAGCACACAATCATCAGTGCGAAGAAAGAAACAAGAAGAGAGAAGCAGAAGGCCGCCCCTCAATAGCCGTTGGAACCGTTAAATAGACATTGGACTTTTTAATTTTATATATATATATTCCCGACTAAACCCTTATTCGTTGCCGGCGTTTAAAATATCAGTATTTTAGGCACAAACTGTTAAACGTAGCCAACGCAGCAGTTAAAAGTGGTCTGAATATATTATATATATCTTTATATTGAATTTAATATTTAGGCCTAAATTTTAAAATTACTTTTGTCCACCCCATTACACAGTTGTACTTATTTGAAACCTGTGCTTTGTGTTCATACATCCTAAACGGTGGTTAGGCCAAAATTTTGAATAGTGAACTTTTGGAACTTTATTGTTTTTTTACACCTTTTATACTTTTATACCTTTTATATTCACAAATGGAGATGCGTACGGGCGAGAGTAATACAGTCACAGATGTAACCACGTCTCCCTCAAGCACCGCAAGTGTGCGCCCCTCCCCTGTCCCAATTCCAGCCAGAGGTGAGTCATTGAATATCTTTGCGCGGTACTTTGGTGTAGGGAACTTGTCATTTCTGCCTGATCAAAGGGTGTGATCACACTTATGCAACTTCTGCACCCCTATATAAACACTTGAGTAAAATACATGGACATACTAGAATTTCTGCCCCGTTGATAATATTTGATTTTGAGTGTAGCAAGTGCAATAAGATAATTTCTGGGAAAACCCAACATATAGTTTCTTTTCATTTTAAAAATTGTGATCACCCCGACGTGACAAAAGAGGATGTCAGGTGTGGATTCTTCTGCCCCATTTTCGACACACGATGGGCGCACGCCTCATCGGCACGTGCACACTTTCGCGCCGCACATCCCGGAATGTCAATGCCGACCAACTCCGGTCTTAACAGCACGGTTGTAAGTGTAGATCAGCCCACCAATAGTATAAAAATAAACATAACTTATAATGGACCGGAGTCTATAAATTCCCAACTAACATGCCCCAAGACCCGATGCTTCCGCCACGCCGCGGCGTTCCCAAGTCCGCAGTTGTTAAAGCGGCATGTCCTCAACACCCATGGCATGACACTGACCTACGCCCCGTCGTGTGGCAACTGCGCTACGATCCTGCCAGTCGCCCCTACGTTGATAGGGGCAAGGTCCCACTTTGCAACATGCAGGAAGGTGAAGGGCTCTCCGCCGCAAGCAGCTACCAACTATGCAGAGAGCACCCCGCAGCAATGTCTCCAGCCAAAGAGCCAGGCCCCGCCACCAGCCATCTCGCCAATAAACATGCCAGAGGGAGATTCGACATCAAGATCAGCAACATCGATCCAAGTGTCGCCCCTGACAGCAGTCCAGACCTTTCTCCGGCTGCAACGGCTGACGCCACAACAGCTGGCGTTGTATGGTGTGCAACCGACGCCACAGCAGGAATCAGTTAGTGGCAGCTCCACTGACGACTCACTCGGGCACACTCTGCCATCCACGACCGAGGTGAAGCTCCTGGCGCCGAGTGGACCACCCTCTGAGGCGACTCCTCCACCCTCGCCCGAGATGTCGGTCCGGTCTCCGAGCGAGTCCTCGTTGGGTGCGACTCTCCCATCGTCGCCGGAGTTCACGTTTATCCCAGCAAGCCAGTTGTCTTCTGGCTCGACCACTCTATCGTCGCCAGAGATATCGTGTTTCTCCACCACCCAGTCCTCGTCTGCGAAGTCGGAAACATCATCAACCAGTTCGGATCTGCTGAACCTGACTGAGATCGTCGAGACGCTGGTCACCCAATAAATCGAAGCGCGGGAACGTGCGATGCAGTCTGTTGAGCACGTCCCACAGGGAGGCGATGGGTCCTCTTCTTCTCATAATAATAGCAATAATAATAATACTCCTATAGTTTTTAATATTAGTAATTCTGCCCCGGTCGGCGGAACACCCGGAATTGCGGTCGCGGTTGCGTCTAGTAATGATGAGCCCGTGCGACCCCCCGCCTATTGTCTCCGGATAAATTGGTAACCCAGGAAACTAGGTCGGATCAGTATAGCACCGCTTCGAATCGCGTCAGTCGGTCGCCCGGGGCGAGTCCGGTTTACTCGCTCCGTAAAATAGTGAACGGATACCATCAGGGATTGTCTGACCTAGCAAAGGATTTGGAGTGCTGGACGGCTGCACAGAGTGTCCGGAAGGAAAGTAGCAAAGACGTCCGTCACTTTACCCGTGGTGCGAAAGCCAGGTCTCAGAAGACGTGGTCGCCGTCGTCGGGACGGTGACCAGACTGAGACCTGGTCTAGTGCCCGGTATAGAAAAGGTGCGGCCCTTCGCACGGCTTTCTGGAAGGACATGAAAGGCACCGTTCGGAAAATTACTGAAGGTTGCGATAGTGAGCTCCGCTGTGAGATAGACCCTCAAGTGATTGGGGAGAAATTCCGCACGGATTTACGTACGTTGGAGGAAAGCGTTCGCCCGTCGATGCCGGAGTGGATGCAATCCCAGAAGTATAAGGTGAGAGACGAAGTGGTTGATACGACCACGCTGAATGATGAAGCACCGATCACTGCGCAAGAGGTGGAAGCGGTTCTCCGGTCTCTCAATGTAGGCTCGGCTCCTGGCCCAGATGGGTTGACGTACGGCTTTTGGAAAGATCTTGACCCCAGGGGGAAGCTCCTTGCAGATCTGTTCGAGATCTGTAGGTCGTGCCGTACCGTACCCGATTTGTGGCGCAGGAGCCGCGTCACCCTCATCCCTAAAAACGTTGAGGGTGACATGAACGATATGGGAAACTGGAGACCGATCTCCATCTGCTGCACGTTGTACAAGATCTATGCGTCAGTAATTGCCTGCCGAATTCAGCGTTGGGCGTTCGACGGCGGATTGGCCTCACCCGAGCAGAAAGGTTTTGTACCCACAGAAGGTGTCTACGAGCATGTGTTTTTGCTCGACTCTGTTGTTGCTGATGCGCAGATGCGGCGTCGACCTCTGGTCGTGTCGTACCTAGACATCCGCAACGCTTTCGGCAGTGTTCGTCATGAATGCATTGTAGATGTTCTGAAGCACTTTGACGCGCCGGACTACCTGGTCGGGGTAGTGTCTGACATGTATGCAAGGGGGTCGGGTGCGGTGAGAACCAAACGCGGCCTTAACGGGCATATACCCGTCGAACGGGGGGTTCACCAAGGCTGCCCCATGTCGGGCATCATCTTCGACTTGGTGATGGAAGTCCTCGTGAGGGGTGTCAAAGAGTCGACGGACGGATACAGGATGCCTACAGCCAACGGCTGGCTCATACAGGTCCTGGCCTCCACGGGATAGACACAAAATATCTCCACTGTCACGGTCCAATAACCATCAAGCAGCAAATCATGTAACTGGGCGGCGGCCAGAAGATTGTCGTCTGTTTGCTTGCTGGTTGAGTTTGTCAGTTTGGCGTCTTGTGGCGGGCGATATAGGAACGTTTGGAGGTCGAGGAGGATTTTGAATAGAATAAAAAGAGTCCGGGAAGATGTGGAGGTATCGCTTCTCAAGTGTAGTATCTGACGTGCTCGGACGTCATTTTTGAGCTCTGCAGGTCCTTGATCTTTTTTTGGCATTTTCTCCGGTTTTAGCCGGTTTAAAGGGTCGGTGAGTGTTTTAAATTGTTCATAAAGTAATTTTCTGTAAATTTTATATTTACATTTTGTTTAATTTTTAACATAACTGCTGATATTTGTATTTTATCTGATTTTTCCTGCTCAGTAGGCTAAGCCTGAGTGGCACCCCTATCTACGCTCTTAAACAGCGCTTTTCAGCGCTACTTTTTATTGTTTTTTATAGTGTTTAGGTCACGGAACTTAATTCCGTGGTCAAAAGTACTGAATATTATTGTTGTATTGTGTTTTTTACTATTTTTAGCGCATTTCTAGGCTATCTTCAGCCAACCACGCGTTTTAACCCGATTTTGGGATTCCCCCATTGTATTTTATGGTAACCGGCCTTTATTTTTCTAAAATTTTGTCGGGATCCTCACTATTTACCACATTAATTTGTCCTACCTACTTTAACGTGTTATTACTACGTCCTTGTAACGGCAATGGTTTTTTTCAAACAAACCCGCACCTTGCTGTGTCACTTCGACACCAACGAAGTTATTGAAACTTTTGATATCTCCTCCTTTATGGAGTTATTTATTGACGACGGTCCATTTACATCAATTTCCAATAACATATTCGGAATGGCACAAACAGATCATAAAGAAAAAATTTTCTCAATTACTTTCAAACCAGATGACGCCTCTAAAGGCGCTATCAAGAAAATGCTAAGTACATACTCGCAAAGGCAACTGATTGTACCTAAAAATGGTACACCTATTCGCATGTGGGTTGACGAACCAGCTCCCACACCAACTACCATCACCCGCTACCCAGTCCCGCTCGACATCCCCGATGAGGAAATTGTACAACTGGTAAGTTCCCAACGTTGGGGCATTCTGCGTCGCTTCAAATTCGGCTCCCATAAAGGATTCCCACAGTTTCATAACGAGTTTCTGCACCTTCAGATCGATCAACGCAACGAGGATTTGCTCCCTAAGCAAATTATCATTAATAGCCAACCTGTATCAGTGTCCCTCCCGGGATTACCTATTCGTAAATGTGCCTATTGTAGGAATTTCGGCCACCTCATTCAAAATTGTAACAAAAGAAAAAAGAAAAAACCACCTCCTTCCCACAAAAAATCTGCCCTCCCTGCAAATTCAACGTGGGGTCGTCAACAACTAACACCAAATGAAACCTCTCTACCATCCACCGTTCCCACGGAGCAACCCAACCCTCCTGCATACCCTCCAATGATTTAAGAATCTGATGCCCCCTCTCCGAAACAAACCAAGGCCAACTCTATGGCAGACAAAGATCAGGACACCACTTCTGTCGTAGTCTCAATCCCAAGACCCGTCAACGTCGGAGGAATCCTGCAGCTCATCTGACTTTCAGACTGTCTCTCCACTAGACACCTCCGAGGCCGAGACGCAGCTGAAAGGATCTCAAGGGTAACGCTCCCCCATACACCATCCAGCAACTTCAAAGAAAACCAAACATGGGAGTAAACCCAAAGGCAAGCGAGTTTAAACACTCATACCAAGAACAATCTGTATCAGACTATTAAATCCGATGACTACAATCCAAAACATAGACAACTCTTTAACCCTAGCTACCATAAACTGTAATGGTCTTACCAAATCCCTTCAGCATATCCCCTTTCTCATTCAAAAATACCACATTGACATTTTAGCAATTCAAGAAGCTCACAGAATCGACACAAAACAACTCCAGATCTGGCAAAGAAGAAATAACCTGACAGTTCTCACCAACGCCCCAGACATGAAAGAGAAAAATAAATATTTCAAAGCTGGAACGGTCTTTATAATACCTAATAATTTAGCTCCACAGATCAAACACCACGCAATTATTTCGGAATACCGTTCGAAACTGATCAAATTAAAATTAGACAACAAAATGACTGAGTGGTCAAAAAGTTGGAAGCTCTGAAGTTCGCTCTCCGGGTTGTCGGGTGGCGCAGACTGTGTGGGCCCAGGTCCGCTCAGCGAGCTCCCGGCTCGGCATACGTTGGGTCGCACTCCCAACAGGTCAATTGCAATTGACTGATGACGGGGGTTTCAGAGTGCTCCCCCAGACTCGTCGGCAACTTATCCGTCAACTCCACCATCGGACGGCTCGTTGGTGGAGGGCGCAGTGGGCGTCGCACCCCGACCAGGGGAAGACTGTGGCGTCCCACTCCATGTACGAAGCATCCAATGCATGGATAAAACGCCCGTCGACTCTGGCCACTCCGGCGTACTTCTTTGTACTGAAGGCGCGCCTCAACCTCCTCCCAACTCGGGCGGTCTATTTCTTTGGTTTTCAGGGGGAAACCATCCTAGCACGTGTCGCAGATGTGGTTACGGTGATGAAACCCTCCTTCATGTTCTGAATCACTGGCCAGCTGTTTGGGCAGAGATCAAGGCGAGACACGATTCGTTCATGGAGGAGGTCCTGAAACATGTTCCAGCATGGTGGCATTCCGGGTTGAGTATCGATCGGACCGTTCGGGAGCATTCCCAAGCTGGCGGCGGAGCTCTCAGACCTTGGAAGCCAAGCGGAGGGCAATAACACCTGCCTTTAGAAGGCTTTCTAACTAGGCCTAGCCTAAAACCACGCTTTCGTTTTCCCGCCTTTTTTTTTCGGAAATCTCCCTAACCAATACCATTCTTCAAAAATGGTTTTTTTCAAACAGGTGCGTACCCTTCAATTCGAGGTACAAATCTCTAACGAATACCCATTCAATAACAGCGACTTCATGTCTCTTTTTCATACAGGAGGACCCTTCTCTTTCACCAAAAAAGAAATATTTGGAATCACACAAGTAAACCACTTAAATAAAATATACTCCGTCATATTTAAACAAGAAAATAGTGCGGAACAAATGAATTACTTCAAGAAAAAATATACCGACAGACAACTAATCCATCTACCTGATGGAACACAAATTGGCATTACAGTGCAGGAACCAAGACCTCCAGCAACAACCGTCACCTTACACCCCATCCCATTTGAAACCCCCCTAAATGAAATCGCAAACATCGTTACAAATCAACAATGGGGCAAGCTCCTTCGTCAACGTTTTGGCCACTACCAAAAATTCCCGGAGTTTCGCAACTCCTATCTCCATCTCCTCATTGAAGACATCCAAGAGGAAAACATTCCAGAACAACTAACCATTAATGAAAAACCCATAGTAGTCATAGTACCAAGAAGAGAACGAAATAAATGTAATTATTGCAAAGCGATTGGACACACCATCCAACAATGTACCAAACGAAACGCCCAACCATCACAATCCACACAGATGGGACCAGGAAATTCCTATAGAAATGCCCTCGTTGGCACATCCTCCAACAAAATCATACAATACAAACCAGCAACCAAATCAACAAACCCACAAGATGAAACAACAAAACTCAACAAAACTCCCCCACAACAAGAGGCTCCACAAAAATCAGATAACCAAGCAGGCAATTCTAAAACCATCAACAACCCAACAGAAACCGAGAAACCCGGCAAAACAGGCCTTGATATGGAAACAGACAGTTCCCAAGAAGAAGAACGGTCTGATAACAACGTCAACCCAAATAATACAACTATGGAAACCGATACAGACACCTCTACCGCTGAAGCAGTAATTCTTCTCGACCAGATACTGCAAGCGGAAGATGCCAACACTATTATCCCACTCAAAAAATTCCAAGGTACAGAAAAACGAGGAAGAAATACATCTGGCAGTGACACTCCCATATCAAAAAAACAGAGGCAAATCAACATCCCCTCACTAAAACAACACCAAACACCAAGCAGATGAAGAAATCTTTCCGATGGAGGGCATTAGCATAGTAATAGCATCAATCAACTGTAACAGCATCATGCCTTCTCTACAAGACATAGAACAATACATAGTTAATAATGAGATAGACATCCTCTGCCTTCAAGAAACCCACCTCATCGACAAGGAAGCCATTCGAATGTGGACACAAAACGTCAACCTAGAAGTATATCTAAATACAGTAGAAAAAAGAACAACCACAAGACACTTCAAAAATGGTACTTGTATCATCACCCGGAAAAATAGAGAAAGACTTCTTCTTAAAGACCAACACATTATCATCAAAAATAGAATCCAGCAACTTAATATAAGCATTGCAGACAAGGAAATCTCAATCATAAACGTATATCTAAAATCAGGAGGAGCATACCAAAACATACTCTGCAGGAAACAACAAATTCTACAACTGGCACAACATATAGAATCGAATACATCCAATGAAATCATCATGGCAGGTGACTTCAATATGATAATTGATTCTGAAGATACCATAAATCCAACCCAAGCAAGACCAGATCAAGAAACTCTAAGAAGCCTTATCACCAAAACTCAAGAATGCGATTCCTACCGAAGCTTCCATCCCCAAAAGAATGTCTTCTCAAATATCACAAAAAAATCAGCTACAAGAATAGACCGAATCTACATCCCAAAAGGACAAATTCAAACCTGTTCTTACTGCACAGAACAGGGACACAAATTTAAAGAGTGCCCGAAGAGATGCCAGGAAAATACGAACAACCCGGTTGGACAAGATGTCCCGATGACGACCGCTCGAAATTTGAAATCGGATGAGGAGGAGCCATCACCTTCCCCCAACGAAAACCATAAAGTGGCCCCTGATCATGCAGAAAAAGAAGAGTCACGACGAGGAGGAAAGAGCGGACGGGCTGCAAGGAAGAGCCGAGCAAAAACGGAGCTGTCATCAGAGAAGAGCCAGGAGCCTGACTCTCATGAGCAACCCTCGGAGCAGGAGGAGAGTGAGAGCAGAGGGAGCAAGCGAAAGAACATCAGTGGAGAATCAAATGAAGATCAAGGAAAAACAGAAGTACAGCGAGGTGGAGACTGTGACCGCATATACGATTTTTCCAGCTGGAGACCCGGATCAGGAGGCCTCCTCGGATGCTTCTGTGGAGACGCCATCCAAATCAAAAAGAACAAGGACTCACGAGCTTCAACTCCAGACTTTGAACACCCAAGCTACTGTGCAGGTTGTACAGCAGTCTATATACGATGTAAATGCAGCAAATTCTCCATTATACGTTTAAAGGACAGACTCAAGCCGTGTTACGTCTGTACAGATAAACATAATGACCAAAAATAACCTTGGGACGACACATGAGGAGAATTTAAAGAGAATAGGGAGAGCAAAACTAGAAGAGGTGCAGAAAATCACGGACGATTAATACCATTGAGCTATAAGTGTTAGGTTAGCATAACCAACAAGTCTAGAATTTTTATAAAAAGCAAAAACTTGTAGCATGGCTGTTGTCGCAAATAACGTTGATTACAAGTATATTTTATCTTATATTGTGTTTTTACAACAATCCTTGACACGGGGAATTCCCAAACATATGAACCCATTAACTTTTCCGCCCTACATTTTGTAAACTTCGGCGCCTATGACAACACCTATCTGAGACTATCCTACCGGTTTACTCGCTCCGTAAAATAGTGAACGGTTACCATCAGGGATCGTCTGACCTAGCAAAGTTATTTGGCGATTTGGAGTGCTGGACGGCTACACAGAGTAGCAACAAAGCTGTCCACTTGATTTCGATGTACTGCAGCATTGATCCAGCAGACAAGTGCAAGCGCTGGAGTGTTGCTGAGAAGAAAAGGATCAATGTGGAGAGGCCAAACGTTGTGAAAGAATATAACCAACACATGGGAGGAGTAGACCTGTGCGACATGATGCTAGAATTATATGCACAGACATCTGGAGCAAAAAATGGTACATGCGCATTGTGTATTATTGTTTAGATGTAGCAGTGCTAAATGTGTGGCTGTTATATCGTAGACATTTGTCTCAGAACAACCAGCCAAAGCATTTTCCATTAAAAGATTTCCGCAGCAGTATCGCTTCTGCTCTAACTTTGGCAGGAAAGCATAAGATAAAGAAACGTGGTAGACCATCTCTGAATCTCAACCAGTGAGCCAGATGTGGAATGTAACCAAAATGCAAGATCAAGTCTTGTACTCTTCCATTTACTGTTATCAATGCTGAAAATCGCTGGCATTCATTCTTGGTTCGTGTGTGTTTATTGTAAATGTTTGAAAATGTATAATTTTTTAGTCTATGTTAAACCTAATGTCAATGTTTAACACCAGTTTGTATTTAGTGGAGTCGGAGATTGGGATGGTTTAAGGGCAAAGAGTGCTGCAGTAAACTGCTGTGACAATATCCTAACGACCAAAAAGTTGATCTGCAGAGGAGGTGCAACGGAAGAAGCGTCACTACAGAAGAAAGGCAAAATACTGCAAGAATGGTTGTTATTTAGCTGCCCTGAAAACATTATTTCCTAGTTTATTTTGTGACTTTTATGTTTCTAGGCATATGCGAAAGGATGTTGGTGAATGTTGGTCGCCATTGCAGCGAGGTTCATAAAATATCATACAATGAGCTCGCTCGTGAAAGCAAGGACAAATGTCCCTTATGCGATAAATATGTAAAGTTTTTGGTAAAACACCTGAAAGGTGCGAAACATAAGGATGAGGCACGAGCCAAGGAGCTGGTAATGTCGCTCGATAAACGGCGACGTGATAATACGGCAAAGGTAATTGCTTGTCTAGATATGTATGTAGCAATATTTAAAGAGAAGAAGTGCTTCAAGAACATGCTGCGCTTTTAGTTGTATGTGTATTGTTATAACACTTATTGTCTGTTCAGTCGCCTGAACCAAAAGGTACCATTCTTTCCTGGACTTTCCATTGTTGTAAAACAAAACTGATAATCTTGAGATATTTAATTTCCTAAAAAAGATTTGGACTTGATGCTGGAATTTAGAAGCAAAAATTTTATCAGACAAGTTTTGTGACAAAAAGTCATCTCAGGTTTTGTGAAATTTGTACCAAAATCATCCAACCATGACAAAGGGAAGTTGAAATCAAAATTGGGAAACAATCTTAACACTTTGCGCAAGATGGAAGACTTCACTTATTTGACAACTGACAGAAATCCCCAACCTGTGGCCTATAAATTCCATCACAATGCCACATGTTACGCAACAGTTCCT
Organism: Clavelina lepadiformis; assembly: GCF_947623445.1. Lineage (NCBI taxonomy): Eukaryota > Metazoa > Chordata > Ascidiacea > Aplousobranchia > Clavelinidae > Clavelina > Clavelina lepadiformis. The sequence goes on along the minus strand of NC_135243.1, from coordinate 17,011,224 downwards.
ATGGTATTTAGTGATTTCCAACCAAATGATTAGTTTATCTAGTGTCAGTATGTATTTTGACAACTCTGTAACAAGACAAAAGCTTTCATTTAGTGTTAATTTAATACCCTATGCCCTATCGCTACCGTTAGCTCGCATCTTAGACGCGGTAAAAACTTGCATTGAACACACTTACTCATGCGTTTTAAAAGACCTTTTAAGGAAGACGACCTCCTATTCATTAACTATTTAATTTGCAACTTGCAAGTTTAAGAGGTTGGTTATGTCTGCGCTAAATATTTTCAGTAAATTACACAGCAAGGTTTGAAAAAGAAATGCTCAAAATCATTGCATTTACATTTTTCAAACTTTTAATGTTTTAATCTTAGAGTTTCAATCATGAATTGCCCAACTATATTAAAGGTTGAATACTGTGTATGATCGGAGATTAGGAAAATATAATGCTAGACTCTGAAGCCATTGAAACAAAAGGAGGATATTAATGGTTTTATGTAAATTTACGGCCAAGTGATTCGAAGTCGGAAAATAAAGTTGAATTTTTAATCATTTTAATTAATTTGAGTAAAACTTCTGCAAAATGAAGTTCACAAATGTATTGCACTTAATCCTATTCTACAATAAGTTTGCTTAAATGCTGCAGTTCGTTAAACTTTAAGATAAACCAGATTAAACTTAAGTTTTGCAATGCTTCGAAAACAATTTTGTTTTGGTTTGATTTGGTTGGATTGGTTTTTCACAGAGTAAAAATCAACTGATATATGGTGGAACACACACACAAGCACAACAGACAATTAATAGTTTTCTACACAAAGACCAACAAATTAACACATGTAATAAGGCAAAAATATTTTCTTTTCTTTCGTATGTTTTTTTTTCACTTTTTTTCGCTCTTTTTTAACTGTAATTTTTTATTTCCAATCTTTTTTAATGAATCACATAAATTTATCATTCATCCAATTGAAGCACAATTAACTAACACTACAAATCAACAACAATTTTGAAATATCAACAGACAACTGCACTGGACGAGATCTAAGAAATCTTTACTGTACCTTGGTCAGCAATGCAAAGTCAACTTTAGATTCATGTCTTGAAATATGTTTACACCGACAACTATTGGTATGAAGTATCTGCTAAACTTGTAAGATCGACGAGGAATAGGATCAAAAACACAGAATGAATGTTCCAACAAACTCCAAAAAGCAGGAAGCTTCAATTTTGATGGAAATGTGTGAAGTCTGTAATGTCCGTCTTTTTCAAGCACATAAATATTTTTCATTAAATCTCCAAAACTTCAATCTCCAAAACTTCATTGACTTTAACACAAATGAAGATTGACCGAGTTAAATGTTGTTTTGAGATGTTGTTTCTTTCATCACATCATCGAAGGCACAATCATGAAGAATCTGAAGTTTTCGACCGAAACAGAACAGTGATGAGAGTTGGTTGGGAGATAGCAACTCCTCCGGTATGAGTCCAGCTGATTTTAAACGATGTTAAAGTAGTCACCAAAATACTTATATTTGCAACAGAAACACACAAATTCATTAATCTCAACCAAGGCAAGCAAGCAACTTAGTCATCATCGAGCAATCATCCAGATTTACTTTTTTCCACAGGATGAGGAATCTGCAGTTTTCGACCGAAACAGAACAGTGATGAGAGTTGGTTAACGTTGTCGAACTATCCTTAATGAGTTAAAGTGGCACCAGGTGGTTAAATGAGCAGACATGGCAAGCAAGTTAGTCGTCATCGAGCAATCATCCAGATGTAATTTTTCCACAAAGCTGAGAAATCTGCAGTCAACCGAAACAAAAGTGTTGAGAGTTGGTTGAGAGGGGAAAATGGGAAATATCTGACAGATATTGACCACAAAAACTTCTGTCAAACTTTCCCAAAGGAGTTATAATGGCATTGTACGGTAGAACGTTCAGTCATGTCAAGCCAGTGATTTGGTGTAATTTTTACACAGCGTTTTGGATTACATGAGAAGTTTGTAGAAGCAGGAGCATAAGTGTTTATTTAACTGACTTTCTTCACTTGAAACTTTCATTCACCTCAGAATTCTGCCATTGGCAGAACAGAATGTTTGCAGCAGCAGATTGTGATAATGACGACCTAAGATAAGTCTGACATATGGCAGAAAAATTTGCCAGTGCAGTTGTCACAAAACTAAGATTAAAAGAATCAGAGACAAAATAGAAAGATGAAGCAGCGGAGAAAGTAATTAAAAAACTCACTAAAATTTAGCTAATTGCAGCAAAAGAGAAAATGCAGAGAGTTAAAGTGGCACATAATGAGCATTGAATCAAAATAAGAGGAAAATAAACACATATAGATGACATAAAACTAGCAATGAAACATGCAAAACTAAACAATATAAAGAACATGAAAATTTAAAGTTATGTGTTCCACCACAAAATAATTTTGTGCCTTAATAAACTTTAAAACCTTTTTGATTTATTTACCTACAACGATGAATGCTTTTGTTATAATTCCTATGTTAATAGAAATAAAATCAAATTTTTTATTGGCTTCTTACTCACCTATGCTGAATATACTTTCTATTTACTTAAGTTATTTCCTGATAAATCGATGAAGTTAAATAGGTCTGAATTCACTCTTAGAAGTTAATATTTTTCAACGGTGATGTGTTGCCCTTTACATCTTTAGTAAAATGCAATAACTCTTGCTATTTCATAAAAAAATTTGTCTTAAGTTTACATTTTCATGATCTCTTTCATTCATACACAAAGAGCACAAATAATTGTGCTTAAGAATTTAACCACAGGTCTTATGTACAAAATATTTCAAAAGATGAAAATCATGATTCAAATGAAAATAATTAGAGCAGAGACAAACTTGAAACTAAATCACGTCGTATGCAAAGTTTTATTTATCAAGACATTTAACTTATGTTTTAATGTCCTCAATTCACACATAAACTTATGAATAAGATTTGTTGTATCATCCGATGCGTTTGCAAACACACATTGGCGATTAAATTTAACCTAAAAGTTGTAAGTTGTGCAGTTATTAGAAATTTTGACAAGGATTTCATGAATACGGATTAAACATTTCTTTGATAAAGTGGTTTGGACATTATCCTCATTAACTCACGATTTTGCATTGATTATTATTTTTCTTTATATACACTTGCGTGTCCAACGTTGTTAACTACCGAGTACCTTATGTTACATCACATTTGTCAGCACGTGAAATTATTTATTTGCTTGTCTACCGAGATGTATTTGCAACCTTATATTGCAAGTGGAGTCAGATATAGTTTCTGTAATTTTGGGCAACTTCATCTCCTAACAACGTAGACAACTGCAAAATGTTGCCTATAAACAGGTATTTCTAGTATAAACACATTCAATTTTTTAAAGCATTTATCAGTGTCATCCATCTCAATGGGGTGGATTTTGACCCATACAGGTTGGGGAGATCAGTTCTCGTCATCACAATTATTTAGTTATTCCAAACATTGTTTTTTTATAAAAGAGTCAACGTACAAAACCTTTTATCAAACTATAAAAAAGCAAAGATCGCACTTAGTATGAATCTACAACTAGAAATAAGGAATGCGCTTTGTAATTAAGGGTTGGAGTTTTAGAAATGTATGAATGTCTTGTTTAATTGTCGATTAAGATATTTAGAGATAATACAATACCACCTTTTCAGAATAGCGAAGAATTTAAGGGATGGTTTAAAATTTCAGTCTTTTGTGGAAACGCTTGGTGGATGTTGCATGGGAAAATCCACATAGTCTATCTGATAATCGAAAACTCGCAGCAGACAAATGTGGTCGGCAATATGCTCGCGGAAGAACTTAACCATGGCTGCCGGACCAGGCAAGGACGTTGGACTATTCGTTTAATCACCACACTCTCCTTTCATATAAAAAACTATTAAAGGGGTGATTTTAATGCTGGTGCGAGATCAGAAAACTTACGCCAAGTATGGAGACGCAATGATTGTTCGCAAAATATGGGGACGCCACAATCGTTATGCCTTTGGGAAATCCTTATGGCCTTCCTTATCATAGAGAACTCGCAGCGGACTAGCGCGGTCCGTATTATGCTGGTTGAAGAACTTAACCATGGATGCCGGACCAGGCAAGTACGTTGGATTATTCGGGTTAAGTCACCACATTCTCCTTTCATGTAGAAAACTATTAAAAAAGGGATGATTTTAATGCAGATGCACGATCGCAAAACCTTTGCCAAGTATGGGTACGCTACAATCGTTATGCCCGGCTGGTTGAAAGGGCTGGACAACCTTGTTCGGTTTAACGGCGACAGGTGTAAGATTGTGTTTCCCCGTAAGGAAAAAATTGTTACTAGTTCCGCTGCAGTTCACAAACATGTGCCTTGTGTAGCTGTGTATACGGTAGTTTATTTTCAACGACTTGATTATAATTTAAACTTGACTGTGCAGCCGACCTAAGATGTGCATTATCTTCCACAAAGCCTCGAATTAATCGTTTTGTTTCCCAAAAACAACTACATCCTTCTCATTAATGAAAGTTAATTGAAAATAAATTGTTGTTTTGTTTAATGCTTTTTTATTTTGCAATGAGGGGGGGGGGGGGCGCGAAATTTTTAGGTACCGTCAAGGGGGGCATGTGCCAAAAAGTTTAAGAACCCCTGCTCTAAAGGATGCTCAATTGCAAGGCGAAATGTTAAACTCTTTCATATTGCTTGTCTGCTTTTAGCCTAGTTTACACAGTTTTGCTGTAGTACTTTCTAGCAAAACAACCTGGAAAGAAGTTACTAGAAATGTTTAATTTAATTTTATTTAACATTTTTTCCTGGACTGTCTGCCTGCAAAAATTTTCGAGTTATCTGCAATCCGTCGACAGAAGAGGAAAACGGGAGGTCGAGGCAGAAAAGCAAAAATCTATCCTGCAAAGAATAGTTTCCATCTGCGATTTTGAAGATTTGAAAGCTTTCACCGTGGACACATACCAAGAAAAGCACATTAAAGTAAATGCGTAGAATTTGCTTCATTTGTGGTTTGTAACGTTTAATACAGACTACATTGGCAGTTTCTCGGGGAAAGCAAGTGCAAGCCTTCCACCTTCATATCTCACAGTTGGGCACTAGTTGCCTTCATAAAATTCCTAACTATGAGGCATGCGGCACAGTGCAGCTTTCAATTTCAACCAAGTATGATCAAAATAAAGCAATGGAATGAGTTTTACCAGAGATGTCTCCAGGAGTGGTATGTTATTGGTTTGTTTAAAGTTTTGTTCAAACTTTGATGTTGCCGAAAATATTTGTAGACGCCACGAAATCAGGGAGAGCGACATAAGAAATGCAGTTCGGACAGAAGATGTCCATGAAGTTATTTTCTTCAGCAGTTCACTTAATTCAGGATAAGTTATGAGATGCATTCAAGACATGCAACTTAACTAGTGTGATGCAAAACCTGTAAAGCAGGTTTACAGTAAAGCCTTTTCCATTATCTACAGTCATGGCTGATCATCCAGGACTTTTGCGGATGCCAACATACGGGGAAGTCCTTTTCACAATTTTAGCGTTTGAAAATGTCCAGAGACCAAGTGCGGTCAGAGGCATGATGGTCAATGAAGCCAAGGCGGACGAAAAAGGACAGAAAGGACTTTCTGTGACTCGAGTACGTATTGCTGGTCATTGTGTTTACTGTCAAGTTTGTAAGTGATTGATAACTACTCAAAGTTTTGACAGGTGTTGCATCATAAGACCGGCCTGACCTGGCGGGCCGGCTCAAATTATAGTAAAACCACCGGTCATGGATGCCCTGTTATCCTTCATCCGCGTGAGCGAAGAACAAAAGCATGTTTTTGAGTGGCGTGGTGATCAATTTTCCAGTTCCCACGATGCGAAGGTGATGCAGCACGTGTGCAAAGATGCAGTGCCGAAGGGCTGGAAAATTACAGCGGCCATGGTTCGCAAATGCACAGCCACTCAGGTTTGCTTTCCTCATCTACTGTAGTGCGTGCAACTATTTCTTACACCCTGTTGGTTCTTTGCAGTATGACAATGCACATACTATTTTGCAGATCCGCGCTAAAAACACACAACAACGGGAAATGGTGGCTGGGCATATGGAGCTCCTGCCTTCGACGCAGGAGGCGCATTATGAACTGAACAGACAGTTGTAAATACTCGTATTTAATTGCACTGCTTTAAGAGACAAAAACTAAACTAAGCTGCAACACAAAAAGGTAAAGTTAAACAAAAGCATAAAAGGAAAACTGGTAGTCTTAAAATGGTGAATCGTAATCACGCAACTGAAAAGAACTGAGGGACTGAACTGAGAACATAAATGGCGTGGTTACGAGATATGCGACAAAGCTACAAGGGGCGTTGATTGATGACTGCGCGGGGCGTTGCATTAATCATTACACATTATATAAATGCGCTGCAAAGCGAAGAATCTATTGTCGCTTTCGAAGCGATTCAATCCCTTTATGTATCCCATACGACTTCCAAGTTGAAAACTTGGAAGACATCCCACCAATAAGTGACTTAATCGAAGCCAAAAGGCTTGCGGTTCAAACGGGTACCAGGTATGCCAAGCTGTATATAGCAAATTATAACAGGAATTACTAACGCTTGTACTTATTCAGATCGTTTGTACAGGATATGGCAAACGAGGCCATTATTCCTTCTAGGTAGGTAAAGCTTTTGTGAAAATCATCATTAACAAGTACACTTTCAAAGCGTTCGATTTAAAATTTGTTTTAAAAAATAATTGCAGATCAGCAAAGAAAGATTCTCTTACAGGCCAAAATCTCTTGAGAGGAAGTAGTGGTCACTTGTTCGGTTTGTTTCGTTGAAGGGAAGAAAGAACATTTTGATAAGGACAAATCAATGAAAAAACTAAAAAAACATTCTTTCCCTGGTAAAAAATTTAAAGCATACGAAATAGAAAAAGAAGCAGCCGTCAATATAAGACACTGGAATCATTGACCAATCAAGAAATAGATTTCGTTTGTGGCGATATCTTTGCAAGAATAATTTGTAGGCTTGGTTGTAGACCTTCCACAATAACTGGAATACAACGAAAAGACCTGGAGGATCGGAAGTTCATGGATTCTGGTTTTTATTCCATTTTGGTAGCTGACCAGAAAGAAAAAAACAAGGCATGCTTGTCTCGTGGTATCACGAGCAGATTTGATAATCACCATCAAGCGATAAACCGGAACAGCCGCCCGCCCAACACGTCCGATGCATCAAGCAGACTATGTAAGTGTCGTTTAGCATGTTTTAATGGTGTTTGCAATTAATCTTTTCAGGGTTAGAATGTAAAGTTCCTTATCAATTACAGAAGCGAAAAATTTTGGCTTTTGATTTAAATCTTTGCATGTACCCAAACTTGGTTTTCATAAAAAAAAATTCTTTAAAGCTTTATTATTGAGTTTACGTCATCTGTCACCTTCTCTTTTTCCAATGTAACTTTTGTTGTTTTTGTTTCATTAGTGAACAAACTAAAAACCTCTAGATAAGTTGTGACAAAATGTGATAGCTTTAATGAAGACGATGAAAAAACGTTTTTCGGTTTTGTTGGAAATGAGTGGTATGGAAAATGGCCATTCCGCGAAAACATGCTCAAACAGGTTACACATAAAGGAAAAAGTCTTACAAGTTCCGATGCAGCAAAAGCAATACAGCGGGTATGAAAGTTGGAAAATTTACAGCGGCCTCAAACCGGAAACATTCGGCCACACAAGTAATTCATGTTCACTGTAATTAGACCGAGCAAGATAAATAACAAAATATCGCTATTAATGAAAATATACTGCAGCAACATTTTCATAAAAGTCAACCAACGAAGCAGTTATTAAATAAAATTTCTTATTAGGTTAGATCTAGGAAACCAGACAGCCGCCTTTTGGTGGCCAAGCATATGGCCCATAGCTCGAGCACACAAAAAAGCTTTTATGTGAACAAGCTACAAAATGTAGAGGCTAAGAAAGCCTATGAAGTTATGAATAAAAAAAGGGTAAGTTGTTCAAATCAATTTAAATTTGGTTGATGATGAATTAGAAATTAGATGAAGACTGCCAGCTGCCTTCTACAAAGCTATCACACTCCATTGCCTCTACAACTAGATTATGTAAGTGTTGGTTGGCGCGTATGAAATAGCTTTTATCTAGCTACTGTGATAATGTCACAAATAAGGAAACGGCAATCACCATTAAGCGATGAAGCAGAACAGCCGCCCGCCCAACACGTCCGATGTATCAAGCTGACTATGTAAGTGTTGGTTGGCATGTTTTAATGCTGTTTGTAATTAATCATTTCAGGGTTAGAATGTAAATGCCCTCATCAATTACAGAAGCGTAAAATACAGACATATCGTTTTTTTATATAACTACTGTGGGTAGTAACTACTAAGGCCTATACAAAAAAAATGTCAAAACGAGAAGAAGACAAGGAACCTCCGACATAGTTGTGCAGAGTGTGCTCCTCTAGAACTCGACTATGTACGTGTTGGTTGGCATGTTTTAATGCTGTTTGTAATTAATCTTTTCAGGGTTAGAAAGTAAAGTTCCTTATCAAAGACAGAAGCGAAAAATGTAGATATGCGCATTTTCAATGCAACGTCGTTATGTTGTTACTAACATACAACCTGTAGAAAATTGTAGGAAAACTTTCTTAACTTAAACACATCATACATTCCATTTCAATACAATCCTTAATGTAGGCCTATTGATATATATCAGCCAATGCACCTTATCGATGTTCACTTTTTAGGCAAAATTAAATACAAGGAAAATGGAACGGGCTACAAATTTTCATACGGATTATCCACCATGCTTATCTCCAGGTCAACAACGAGGAGATGAGAAAAAAATCGTGAAGATCGAGGAATAGCAAGTCGCAAGGCGAAATGTTAAACTCTTTCATACTGCTAGTCTAGCTTACAGAGCCTTGCTGTAGTGCTTCCTAGCAAAACAACCTGGAAAGAAGATTTCCGTGACTAAAAATGTTTAATTTATTATGTTTATTATATTACTTTTGGTTTGGTAAAACAAAGCCCTGGATTACTGTGGGTTATTGTTACGTATTTAAGTAATCTTTATGCCGCGTGAAGGGGGTTACATTACTTCTTCCCTGTTTAATTTGCGGTTTATTAAAATTTACCATGCGGAGAAAATCGAGGCAAAGTGCCCTTTTCACAAGGACAAAATAACACAAGCTATACCTAAATCTATCGCCAAAAAACACGACACACTTTTTATAATACATAAAATACCTTGACTTTTCGACAAAATATTACGTTTGGTTCTGAAATCGACAAAATATTATGTTTGGGTAACTAGAGGAAGAACTGTGGCCTCTACAAATAAGCAATTTTGTTAGGTCAAAATAAAAATGGCCCTAATAATAAGTATAGCTATATACAGTTTACTACAAAAATAACTCAACAACAACAGTTACATGCTAAGGACATGCATATCCTTAAACTAGAGTAAATACATTGAGATTAACTCACAAACACCTTGAAACAGACAACAGCTACTGTGCTTAGCTCCAAGAATACCTTAAGGATTCAAGTTATAGCAGATAATAGACAGTTGCTTTCATCTAGCAGTCGTCGTTAAAATAACAAAGTTACATAACAAAATATCAAAAGAACAAACTCACCTTTAACAAGTGTCGTAACAAAGCTGCTTTAAATTGCACAGCTTTGGATGCCAATGTGGAGCTCAACATTTTATGAGAGTTAAAAGGCAAAAAGCAGATACTACTTTTAAAATAAACAGTAGCAATATATACTTTAAGTGGCTCAGCGACAGACACATTATTTTCTAATCTATTTAAAATTATAATTTCGATAATTGGATTGAGCACATGATTATCTTGATCACATATCATTGGAAATCAAAATTTCTACCACAAGGATGGTGCACAGAGACACTCGACTACACAAGTAACTGTATTACATTAAGTTATGCCGATTAGCAATAAATAATCAACACCAGAACATATCTAACCACAACACACTGAGATTATACATGCAAATATATTAACTTGTTTAGCTCAGCAGATTGACACATTACCTGGATCATCCTCTAATGTTATGAATTGGAGCTTTTGTTGTCTGATAAGCTTCGCACTTCCCTCTCCATAGAAAGACAGGCTTTGATATGGATTAAATCAACATTTTCTTAATTTTTTGCCTACAGCCAACAAGTGTTAAATTAAGTGTTACTGAGTGAGCAAACTGCAATGCAACATAAAGTTACTTGATATACATCCTGTTCTTATACATTGCATTTCCGTACGAAACTTTTAACCAAGAAATGGGATTTATTTATGCTTGCTACCTATACAACTATAAACACAACTTTACATAGATGTTGAATAACGTCCCAGGGCATCCTGGCTCTGGAAGAATTGGTGCTCGTAGAAAAGCTTAGATGTCTGACAGACACAAACAATGCATCATTTGCTAGGTTTAAGGTTTAATGAAAGTTCTTCCTACTCACAATTGCCAAAGTCATTTCTTACAAATACACAATTAGAACCAGTTAATTATGCAGTGCGCAGAGCATAGCCTGACATAGATCACGCCTTACACAATAGAATCATCCAAACATCAGTCACATGACCAACCACATTGTGGTGGAGGCCAACCTAAATTTTTGATGACCAATGCAAAATTTGGTTGCCATGGCACTCAGACAGCCCCTAAAATCAAACCATCTACAATCCAACTTTCTACCTTAAGTTAGCCTAATTTCTTTGAACATACACAACACATAAATGGGCCTAACAGTAATCTGACAGAATGGGTGGATATTCATTTTGCAAGCTGACAGCGAGTGAATGCTGTGTTTAGTGCTAGCAACCCTGTATAATAACAATTAATTACTGCTTATTCTACAAATACTTAAATATACTGCTTAAAGAGTTATATCCCAAGTTAAATGGCAGGACTTGATGAGATCTCGGTAATGCAGTTGAGTGTGCACTTGTTTAACGCTCAACGCATTACTAATTTTTACATTGACTAGACTGGAAGCTAAGTCACTTTTAACAAGAGTTCAGGAAGCAGAAAGACAAAAATAAAAATAAAATAAAAAATCAATTAATCAAAATTGCATTTAATCAATTAGGCCTATGCTGGTGTCTACAATCTGGGGTGTTTTGCTCAAGACATCGTTTAGTACGCAACAATTCTTACACGACGAATTTTGGCATATGAACATTTCCAACGTACTAACATATTTTTTAAGTTATGATAAGATGATTTGGTATTGGAAACTACAACTACATAGCTCATTCTATCAATGTTGACATATGCCAGTGAAATGTGGACAATAACTGGAATAACAAGAATAACCAAAACAAAACAACTGATTGAGTTCAATCACGTTTCCTTTGCAGGATTCTTAGTATCAGCTACCAAGAGCACGTCACATTCAATAAAGCTTTACGCAAAAGTCACTTATTTACCTTTAAAAACCACATAACGTACAAAATGTGCTTTGTGGGACCCGTGTTCATAAGCCAGACTATCATCACTCAAATTGCACTAGACTGGCTCCAAACACATGGAAAACGAAGATCAAAGACGACCTGGCAGACCACTTTCCATAACGATTTACAGCTCTACAAGACCTGCTGAAAAGCGAAAGATGTCGCATTGAACCGAACTGCATGGAAAACTTTTACTGCCTAATGTATCCAAAAAATTAAACAAGGACCTAATGATTGTTGGCGATAACTATTTTGACTGCTGGCAAAATCTACATCTTCAGCACACAAAGAAATGTCACTTCTATTTTGGGTTGTAGAGACAGTTACCGTGCAATTTTACATGTTTTATGGCAAATTTTTTTCATAGTGACTAGGCCTAGCCTATTTAATCAGCCTCGATTTATCGAAGTTGTTGAATCACGGTGACCAGCAGATTCTCAGTGATGGGTTTACTGCTCTCGTTTTAAACTGGGAGAAGAAAGCAGAGTGGTTAAGCATAGGGAAAACGCTGGAGGTTTCAAGTTTGAATCCTGTTATTGCTTAACTATTTAGGGCTAAATTCATTCAATTTAATTATAAAAAGGTTTTGGGCACATGGACCTAGTTTTCAATAAATTTAAACATTGTCAAAGTGTCATTGGACGCTGTATAACAGCTTTGACTTTAATTCGCATCGAGCTAGTTCGGCAATTTAATCATGAGGAGAGTTTGGGACAGAGTGATTAGTTTTAGAAAAACTAACACTTGGGAAAAATCGGTAGGCTACGTCACAGAAACCGTTCACCAAATTAAGGTTTTTTAAACCAAAGCGCAGAAAGTGTCACTTTTCGACGAGATCTCCGGTGTGCAAGACCAAACACCTAGGTGTGCAGCAACGATACTTGCAGTGCACTCTTAGATTTTTTGCCACCTTTGTCGAAGAAAGTCAAAAAAGGCTGCCACATTTTGTACCAGGAACAGTTTAAGAAACAGTTGGGTTAACCTAATTTTAAACAAAATAAAAGTTGAAAGTCACTAACCGCAAACTTTGCCTTTAAACTGGACACAACAGCCCAGCAGGTCAAAAACCACCATCTTCATAAGTGAACGCGCTAAAGAACGACGATGGGTTGAGCCTAAATTCGTGATAAGAACAGTGTTGCCAAACAACAAATGCTAAAGAAAGAAAACAAAGTAAGAAACCAAAATTATCTCACAAATCTAATTAATCACCTGGCAATTTTCAAAACAAAAGATTAAACATTACAAATTATTCTGTGAGAAACTACGATAAGAAATGCCAGCACACAGATAAAATATTTTTGAATTTTTGTGAACGGTTTAAATTCTTAATTCTACACAGTCCGCATAGACACAAGACAATAATGCTGTTGCGCAGTCTGTCAACTTTCTACATTGACTGAAAGATATTAACATCATTTTGAATATTTCCAGCCAATATTCTTTCTCACATTTGATGTTTTTTGTAAGTAAAATTATTTGATTAATCTATGTACAATGTATTATTAATTATTAATTTCCATAAGCTTAATTATCCTTTAAAAAATGTTGTTAACCACGAGGTCCTAGAGACGTCACAAACATGAACACATGTGTTTATATTTCCGATGTCTATGCGTGAACCAGAAAACTAGTAGAAATCACAAACGGGGCACACAAAATAGTTATTATTATTTAATTGTGACGTTACCGTTACAGTTATTACTTTACTTACAATACGATTGTTAACACTTTACTTACTTACACTCAAATTTTGCGCATTTCGTCGCATTGCGAATGTTAGTTCTATTAAACCATGTTTTTGCTATAAACGCTCTGTCTTCGAGATGTTTAAAAGGATCCGCACCTCTGTCTCCAGACCAATCTTTAACAGTTAACTCAGGATGTAATGCTGATATTGATCAGTTTTACATGTCGGACTATTTTTAGCCCAAACTGTGGAACTCATAAAACAACTGGAAATTTAATCTGTGTTGATATGACGTATACAAGTCATTCTTAGGACAAGTATTAATCAACAATTATCAGGCTTTGAGTTGAGGTTCGTCAGTATCGATGAATAGCCGTACACGCCATCAACTTTCATCGTTCTACGGAATCCGCAACGCCGGCACGTGACATAAAAGGATGTTATTGGAATACGTTCAAAAGTGCAGAACACATCCCAAAATGTTACAAATGAAAACCCCTATATAACAAAAAATGGTTTTTTATGCGAAGTTTGTTTTCAATTTTTACTTGACTTTGTTATTATTTTAATGAATGTGCCGCTATCATTTCTCACCATCGGTAAAAAAGTCGAACCCAGTGTTCCCTCTAAGAAAATTTTACGCTGAGCAAATATTTGATTTAGTGAGCATGAGCATTTTAATGCTGAGTTAAAATGAATTACCAACTTGATTTCCGGTATCATCATTGTAATTTAGTGTCACATACTCTACTGCTGTATTTAACCATTCCTCTCTAAATTTAGTCTTCCTTTTTTTAGCTTCGTTTCCTTGAATAGACATCTCACTGGTAGGTCTGTACTGTATTTAACTTGGATAATTATTCGCTCAGTTTAGAAAATCTAATTACTGTAAATAATAAAACCGGTCTTCGGAGTCGAAACTGAAAAATAAATATCTTTTGCAAGCTAAGGAATAAAGTTAGTTGCATCCACAAGTGTGGAGTGTTTGTGAAACAAAGATAAAGGATTGCGATCTAACAATAGGGTACTGTACTGTTTATATTTCCTATGTCTATGCGTGAACCAGATTACCAGTAGAGTCATAGAAATCACAAACGGGACATACAAAATAGTTATTGTTATTTAATTGTGATATTATACCGTTACAGTGATTACTTGACTTACAATACGATGATTAGCAGTTTAACCTACCTACTAACAGTCAAATTTCGCGCATTTCGTCGCATTGCGAATGTTAGTTTTATTTATCTCGCAGTTAGAGTTTAAAACGGTTTTACTTTTGCTTGTCTTTTTTGCTATAAACGCCCTGTCTTCAAGATGTTTTACAATAACCGACCAGTTTTACATGTCGGGCTATTTTTAGCTCAGACTGTGGAACTCAAAAAACAACTGGAAAATTAATATGTGTTGATCTGACGTATTCAAGTCATTCTTAGGACAAGTATTAATCAACAATAATCAAGTCTCGAGTTGAGGTTCGTCAGTATCGATGAATAGCCGTATACGTCATCAACCTTCACCGTTCTACAAAAAGCCGCAACGCCGACACGTCACATAGAAGGATGTTATTGTGATC